>NC_058413.1:27177026-27405608 GCF_002201575.2 Neomonachus schauinslandi | reverse complement strand
CACACACACACACACACACACACACACACACACACACACACACACACACACACACACACACACACACACACACACGTGAAGGTGTTCACGAACAGACGGCATTACTTCACGTGGCTCTGCGAGAAGGAGAAGGGGCCACCCGCGGGAAGCTCCATCGTCACCTGCTAATGACAAGCTGTTCCATCCCCATGCCGAGCCCTGGAACCAGTCTGTGCTCAGACACAAAGAAGCCTGGCTTCATTTTAGCAGCCAAATCGCCAACCAAAGAAAAGACTTCCCAGGACAACAGATTTCTCTGGGGAGAGCACAAAAGGGTGGGCAGGTGGTTTCCCGTCGAAAAGCGTCACCCATCACTTTCTCTCCAGATTCCAGGCTGCCTGGTCAGGCCTAGAGAGGAAGACACAAGCTGGCTCCAAACAGAGACACTTTTTTTTTTGGAATGCAAATGTACATTTTGAGTTGTGTTGTTTGGGCATTTTGTTTTAATAGAAAAAAGACATTGCTGGAAAAAAGTAAAATGGTAGTGATGAGAGCTACTACTGATTACACTTGATAATAATGGTAGTGGCGATTTATTGAGCACTTACTGCATACCTGGAACTATGCTTCACCTGCCATCTTAAACCTGATCTGCACAACACCTCTATAAAGTATATTCTATTCATATCACCATTTTATAGAGGAGGAAGTGCAGGTTCCAACAGGTTAATTCACTTCCCAAAGACACCTAATGTGTATGTGCAGTCACTGAGGTTTAAATCCGAGTCCACCTGATTCCAAAGCCTGTTCTCTGTGTGTGTGGGTGTGTGGGCGTGTGTGCAGATGACCTAACATAAAATGTAAAGCACCATGGGCATTAACTGTGTGAGAAGCAGGAAGGACACAGAAGGAAGTCTAACTCTCTCCTCTCTTTCTCCGCTAACAGCTAACAGGTCCACGCACTGGGAATATGCAGGCAAGTGCCCACAACGCCCTGTACTCAAGAGGCAAAGGTGGAGGGACCTCCTGCCCTACTGCATGTCCCAGACTTTTTCAGTTTTCTAGATATTAGTAAGACACGGGTTCCCCGGTGCCCTCCCTAACTGCCCTCATGATGTCCACCCACTGCCTCCTGACGCAACCCCACTGATACCTTCGATCCCACTTAGAATAAAACCCAATGCCCTTCTCTGGGCCAATGAAGCCCTGTATGATCTGGCTCTGGTGCTCCCCTCAACACTGCTGAGCTCCCCACTATCAGCCCCAGGCCCTCCACTTGGACGCTGTGTGAGAGGGAAATAAAAACCTTTTACTTGATTAAGGCACGGCACTTGGGAGACTCCTGTTAGAGCAACCTAGCCAATATATTACTCATACTCTTGGCCTCTGACCTGATATTTAAACTTCCTCCACTCTCCTCAAATCTTGGTTCTGCCCTATCCACTTGATCCCATATTCTCCGCCAACAACTCGATCTGTATCAGAGAGAAAAGGAGGCCAGCACATGGGAACTCTCTCTCAGCTTCCACTACATAACCTTTTTACGTGACATCTGCACCCAGCCTGCTCCTCCCTTCCCTGCTGGGACTCCATGGGGATGTCCCCCCTCCTGTCCTGGACAGGATTTCCATCAGGGCTTTGGGTCCCATGTCCCCACTTACCCTTCAGGGAATGCTCATTATCAGTCATCCCTTCTCTTTTATAATTCAACCTCTCCCTCTCAACTGTGTCCACAGCAATATTTAAACATGCTCGTATCTCTCTCATCTTAATGATAAAAAAATATATATATTGATCACACCCACCACCCCTTACTCTCAAACAATCTCTTAATCACTTTCCAGCAACATTGTTTAAAAGAGTTGTCTAGGGCACCTGGGTGGCTCAGTCGGTTAAGTATCTGCTTTGAGGTCAGGTCATGATCTTGGGGTCCTGGGACCGAGCCCCGCATCAGGCTCCCTGCTCAGTGGGGAGTCTGCTTCTCCCTCTCCTTCTGCCCCTCCCCACTGCTTGTGCGTGCTCACTCGCTCTCTCTCTCAGATAAATAAAATCTTTTTAAAAAAGAGTTGTCTACACTTTCTGTTCCTATCTCTTCAGCTGGCATTTACCCTTAAACCCCCAGCCTACCCCCCATAAGAGTTATGCCCCAACACTGCACAGAGTCCCAGTTAACGTTTCCAGTGATCTCATGTCAAGAAATCCATTCTTCAACCCTTTGGCCTCATAGCAGTGTTCACCCTTGTTATTCCTTCCTTGAAACTGTCCTCCATGACATCACCCCCTCCTGATTTTGTTCCCACCTTTCTTACCATCCCTATCGTATTTAATTTTGAGCAAACTTATGACATAGGACTATTCATATCCCCATTCTAGAGATAAAGAAATGGAAACCTGAGATGCTAAATAAATTGCCCAAAGTGATACAGTGAACTGAAAGATCTAGGACTGGAACGCAGACTGCCAGACACCAGAAGCAGTGTTCTGAACCTCCGTGTGATATGATGTTCTAGACTCAAAGAGCTAGAAGCATACTGAGTATGGAAATATTGGATTGTTTCTTTCCCTACAAAGCAAAGGTTAACAGGTAAGGAAGCAGCAAACTCTTAAACAAGGGCATTTTGCCTATTCTAAGAGTGAGTTTTCCAGGATAAACAACATGATCAAAATGCAAAGGAACATGAGACCATGAGACCATGAGACCACATCAGAGGTTATGTCATTATGGTGCAGTGGCTCCTACCTTTGGAAACCCAAGTGGCAGTGGAAAGAGACTTGAATTCTGGTTTAGGTTCTGCAGTTAATTACCTAAGTGACCCTGGATGCTACTTAACCTCTCTGGGCCTCATTTACCTCGAATGGAATGATAATACCTGCCTTCTCACCTCACGTAGTCTTTGTGAAATTCAAGTGACATCATACAACAAAAGATCTTTGACAAATGGGGCCTACCACTCACATGCAAAGAGAAGCAACGGGAAAGAGAAACTTGGGGAATCCCCAGTAATGCCTGAGTAATGAATTCCGGCCCCCACCTTGTGCCTCCTGGAGAAAGGAGGGCATCCCAAGTTCTGATCCACAGAGCAAACTGGCCTAGGTCAGGTGGTCTCATCAGCCACTCACTCTCTGACCGGTGGTCCCCCTTCCCCAAACCCAGGTACTTCTGTGGTATCCCACTCGCATTAGAGACCGAGCCATGCCCTTGAGGACTCAGCTCGGAGTCACTGGAAAGGGGCCCCTCTCATAAAAGCACGGGAATTAGGGAACCTCAAGAGCCAGTGAGAAGAGGAGAGGAGTCATGTGTGACCGGGCAAGGGGATGTGTGGGGCCATTCAGACTGCACAGCAGGTGGCTGGTATTACGTGTGGAGCACAAGGGCAAGAGCACGAATAAGAAGCGCAAGAGCAGCTAACATGAAGCCAGCCCGGTCTGTGGCTGTACTGAGTATTCTTCTAAGTGCGGTACCCAAGAATCCCCTAAGGTTGGTATCATTATTACCCGCACTTTCAGATGAGGAACCTGAGGCACGGGGAGGCTGTCCTTTGCCCGGTCCGCCATGATTCCGACCTACCCTGTCTGCTCCGGCACTTGCACTGACAGCTTCCATTACCCGACACGCCAAGAACAAGGATCTTCCCATTTCCCAGGGCTTCCCACCCTTATCAGACTCCTTCTTCATAATCACAAAACTTACCAAGCATATCAGAAACGAAGCAAAACCTCCACCACTTCTCATCCATGATGCTTCCCTTGCCGGTAACAGCAGGACAGGAAAAAGAGCTCCAGAAGCAGAAAATAACTTCAGGGGAGTATTTTTTGTTCTCTTCCCATTTTCCTTCGCCAGACGAGCTATTCTTCCCAAAGGTCCTCCTCAAACGATTCTATTCGTGTGCCTCTTACCCTTGACTTTACATCTCTTAGCGATTCAGAAACATGGTCACAGGCAGAGGGGGAGGAAGTGTGATCAAGGGTCCACACCCCCTGACCAGCCAGCAGGCTGTGAGCCCTCCTATCAGCCTCGCTGCTCAGCAGAAGGCTTTCATATGAAGCCATCGAGGGGACCTTGCTTTAAAAATAAGCCCTAGGGGCTAATGATTCAATAAAAACCCATTTCTAATGTGGAATGAAAATCTATTTCTAACGCCAAGTGAGGGAAAAGCAAGTATGTTTCCTCTGTCAGTTATTTAACATAACACACAACCTGAGACGAATGTCTTCCGTAAGCTGGCCTTATTGAAGAAGTCCACGTATAAACGTTTGACCTCAGAAGCACGTGAGCAGGAAAAATGAGTCATTCCCACGCTAGCAAAGCGGTAAGTAGAGTTCCTCACAGCTGCTGCTTCGGACTGGCCAGTCACCTGCGTGCTTTCTTAGAACTCTCCTTTGTTCTGATTTTATCACATGGTCATAAAGTTTACCAAGTTCCAGAGTTTTGGGGGGAATTTCAGGGCCGGGCAGAGAGGGAGGAGGCCCTGCAGCATTCGCTACAACCAAATCTCAAATCTTCAAAAACAAGAGGATTGTTTCTGTGAGCCGAGCTAAAGAATCAGTTCCGTTAGGTCTTCTGGAGTAACACGAGCCCAGCCTGTGCCTTAAATCAGAGTAGGTCTCCCCCCAGGGCACCTCCGCAAACCAGCCAGGGAGTGGGTGCCTCTTATCTCTTGCTGCTGGGGCTGAGCACAAAAGAGGCAGGGATGTCCCCTGCGGTGAGAAGGCTAAATTGGGTTCTCTTGCAAAATGGGGTCAGAGAAGGCGCAGAAAATACGGACTGCTTCACTGCACCTGTGGGAAGTGTCGTGGAACCATCAGGGCCTTTATTCCCACCCCAACCAGGCACGACCACCATCATCATCAGGATTGTAGTCACTATTCTTGTGGTTCCAACACATCTCTACAGCCCTCTCTATAGTTTACAGACAACTGCGAATACGGTAGCCCCCTCATCCGCGGTGTTGCTCTCCACAGTTCCGCGTACCTGCGGTCAACCGCGGTCCCGAAGCCGACGTAGGGCCAGAAGGTCAGTAGGAGCCTCACGCTATGTCCTCGTGTCTACATCACTCAGCTCACTTCATCTCATCACCGAGGAATTTTATCATCTCACATCATCACAAGAAGAAGGGGGAGTACAAGAAGATAAGGGTACAGGACGAGAAGATACTTTGAGAGAGAGAGACCCCATTCACATCACTTTTATGATAGTATATTGTTATAACCATTCTTTTTCACTATTAGTTATTGTTGTTCGTCTCTGACTGGGCCTAATTTAGAAATTATACTTTAGCATAGGTATGTATGTATAGGAAAAAACATAGTATATATAAGGTTCAGTGCTATCTGCGGTTTCAGGCATCCCCTGGGGTCTGGGAAAGATCCCCGGTGGGTGAGGGGTCTTGGAAAGCATCCCCGGTGAGGGGGGCTGCTGTAGATTAGCAGGGCTGACTCAGCGCCTTAGTCGCTCAGTGCTCCTTCTTCCTGTGCCAGGTCAGTCAGGTCCCACCTGGGTCCTCCAGCAGGTAATGCTGTGAGGTCTTCCTCCGCCCCCTCATGCTCACCTGCCCAGATGCTAGAGTTCAATGGTTCTACTCTGAAATAGTTACTCACCTTTGCCTGACCCCTCTACCCCTGCACTTCAGTTTCATGATCTAAAATGAAAGCAACAGATACATAATCTCAATAGGGCTGTTGTGAAGATATATATTATCATCAGGATTTTGCGCTGCAACCCACAGAAATGAAGTCTGGCTAATTTAGGATGAAAGGGGATTTATCGAAAGGATTCTGGAGAGCCCAGAGCTCTCCAGAAAGGCTGAAAAACAGGGTTAAAGCCAATGTTGCCAGGAATAACGCCCAAAATCACATCACAGAGCAAGTCCCTTACAGAACCCTCTGCCACAGCCACTATCCCCAGACACACTGTGGATGCTGACACCAGAAACACGGTCATGGCTCAGGCAGGACGAAGCTGCCCTCGCTCCACCACCCTCAGCCGTCCCCACCTCAACACATCAACAGCTGCTGGGTCACAGCCTGGGCAGATGCACTGGCAGAGCCTGGATCATTCGCCCGCAGCTAGGATGCCACAAAGGAGGCTGGGAAAACAAGTATCTGGCATTTTCAGCTTCTGTAAGGTGTGTGTCGTGGGGGAGGTGATTCCTATAGTCACAGGAAGTATGTTTAGTTGCTAACAGCCAACAAGAATGACTAATATTCACTAAGCAAGTGAAATACTTAATCCAGTCCCTGATGTGTTATCATCCCGTACCTTATCCATTGTACCTTGTCTGTGTTGACAAGTCTGTCAGAAAACCACATTATAAAGATATTCACAACGCCCCCCACTCTTCCCCCCAACACACCCACAAAACTTCCAACCTCTAAAACCTACCTATTTCCACACATCGGTCTCTTTATTCTCCCGCCCCCAAGAAGTCACTGGTTGTCTGATAAACAAACCCCTGCTTAATGTTTGATTACTGAAAATGGGTTACTTAGTGTGATGTTTCTCCCCCCGAATCTTTCTATTTTCACAAGAGATTTCAGGAGCCATAAAGCTTCAAACCCAGCAGAATCTCAAGCAGCTGTGAAATTTACCTTGGGGAGTGTGGGGTCAGTAACGAAGTCTTTCGTTAGTAAACCGGTATCACCAACTCCCTAACAGCCCCTTATCTGCAGGGAGAACTCACGCGCTTCCCCAGGTTTTACCTCACCCAATCTCTCCCCAAACCCCATGTGATCGCCAAGGTAAGTGTTATCGCCTTCATTTGATAAATGAGATACCCTGAAAGGCTGAATGAATCTCCCAAGGGACTAAATCTGGTCAACAGGGGAGCTGAGACAGGCCACAGGTTTCCTGACTCCTGATCAAGTACTTTTCACTTTCTCCAGTCCCTGGCCATCCTTCTCCAGGTCTCAAGAACAACCACAGTGGTGTCAGTGAATAAGAGAACAAGGGGAATCCAAGAGACCCTCCCTGGGAGGAAGAGAGGCAGTCAGGGGAGAAGAAACGGGCACAAGATGATCCCCTTCCTAGAGCAATTCCATCTGCTTTGATTTAACTCCCAGTGTTTTTCAACTGGGTTCTGATTCCAAAACATTTACATTCACCAGGAGGACTGAATATAATTACTCCCTTTGTGTCTCAAAAATTGCAAAACTTAGGGGATGTACAACCACCACAGAAGGAACCCAGGAGCTGAGGTGGGGGTGAGGGTGGGGGGAGGGAAGCCCAATCTGCAAAACCAGTGTGAGCCTTTTTAGCCGCATCGATGGGGAAAGTGTGCTGTCTCTGAGCTCCATGATTAAAGCAAACGCAAATTAGTTTCTGCAAAGGTCTTTCCCCTTCAATTGAAAAGCACCGTGTAATGGAATTTCATAGATGCTGCTTTAGAAATGACTTCATACCTCACTCTGTGCAGAGCTGAGAGGTGGCTGCATGGCGTGAATCCTAAGAGGCTGAGGCTCTCGAGGGGCTGCCCAGCCTTCCTCCCACTTTCACGTCTACACAGTGGCAGGCTGCTCACCCCATCCCTTAACCTGGGCCGGGAATTAGTGAACTCAGAGGGCTGGAGTCACTGCTACGTGATTTGCAGTCTTCTCCTACCCCAAACCAGGCTATCTACCTGCAAGCCCTGCTTTCTGACCGGAGTCAGGCTCCTGGGGTTGCCAGTCACATAAGCCTGGCCTGGGGACACACATTTTAAATAAAAGGCCTTGGAGGACTGTGGGGTTTCCAGGCTCTCTAAGATTTCCAGTAGAAACAATGAAGTCAAGGTGACAAAGATTTAATGAATGCCACACCGTTCTTTTCACTGACTACCTGTGCTTTCTTCGGGGCACTCCTCAAAAACCTAAAAATCAGATTTCCAAATTGTCAGCAGCTTTGCAGTGAATCAAACAGGTTGCGTTACAGTGTCAAGCCTGATGGAGGAATACTTCCAGACAGACCAAATCCTTAATGCACTCATGCAAGAAAAATGTGTTCACACCTACTATGTGCCAAGCCCTGGGATACAATAATGAACACAGCTATTAGTCACGGCTCATCGTTTGCAATCAAACAATGGAGATAGGATGCTTTCAAATACTTATTCCAACAAATGAAAAACTGCAACCCTGACAATGCATATGCCAGGTAGTGGGTGGTAGGGTGGTACTGAGAGAGCCCAGGAGAGGGGAAGTAGATCTAGTCAGCACATCGGGAAGGCATCCCTGAGGAAGTGACCTTTCAGCTGGAGAACTAGAAGGAAAAATTAACCAATAGAAGAGAGACAGGAAAACCCCTGAGGCAGAGGGCCTGGCAGGGGCACTGCCCCACCTGGGCAGGGGTGTGCTGAGGGACACAAACCTGCAGTCCATAGCATGCTCATTTTGTTAAATTCTCTCTTATTTGCTTATCATTTAATAAAAAGATCTACCTAAGATGATGGTATTAATCTTTAAACTACTGTCAATATTTTTTCTATTTGTAACAATCCTGTTATGAGCACGTTGCCCAAACAGAGTCCACCCGGAGCTCTGCCCCTTCCCCTCTGCCCAATCTGCTAGAGTGGCTCACGTGTTTTCCTGCCCTTTGTTTCTGTTAAAAATTCATAATTATGCTCCTCAGAAGAGTTGCACAATAACCCAGCAGCTTCCTTTTCTACATCAGCATGGATTAGATTATTGAATTAGTTAGAAATCAGGGCTCTGCACAAATAATGGAAGGCAAGACAGATGAGCTTTGATAGGAAGGCAAAGGAAGGCAGAGACACAGAAAGGCAGGCATAGGTGGGCTCCCGTGGTGGCAACCAGCAGTCTTGAGAGCCTCACGTGCTAGTAAAGGGAGGTATCAAATCTCAGGTTCTGGTGTATCCTTGGTTCGTCCTTCAAGAAGGTCAGTGTGGCAGGAAATGCCTCATGTTGAACAAGCTCCATTTCCTTCTTCTCCTGGAGATGCTTCTAGACTACATTTCCCTTACAGTTAGGTGAGGCCATGGGATTCCTGCCTCGCAGAGTACAGGTGGAAGTGCTGTGGGCCACTTCCAGGCGTGGCTTATAAAAACCTGCAGAATCCTCCTTGCTGTGTTTTCCCAACTCCTTGATGGACACAGAAGGCCCAACTGATGTAGAGCAGTGGTTCTCAACTGGGGGCAACTGTGTCCCCCTCTCCCCAAGAACATTCGGCAATGTCTGGAGACACTTTTGGTTGTCACACTGGGAGAATGTCCTACTGGCATCTAATGGGAGAGACCAGGGATGAGCTAAACATCCTACACTGCACGAGACAGCCCTCCATCCATAACAAGGAATTAGCCCGCCCCGAAACATCAATAGTCCCACGACTGTGAATTCTGAGCCAGAGCGGGGCAGAGCCACAAGGTGGGTTCTCCAATGACAGCATGGACACACACACACACACGCACGCGCACACACACGCTGGACTGTGTTAGTGATTTTAACAAGAAATAAGCATTTATTGGGTTAGGTTATTGAGATTTGTGGGTAATCATAGCAGCAAGCACTATCGACAAATACAAGTGATGGAGGTTAGGCTTTCTGTGGAGGACAAGTGTACCTTAGCAACAGAGTAGTATCACTTGACAGGCACTGTGAAGGTCTGTGGGATAAAAAAGTGAAGGGCAATGAATGCTTGGTCCTATTCATTAAGTCAGTAGGCCTCACACCACCACGGCAGTGAATAAGGTCAAGAATGCAGTGGACTCCTCATAGCTCTTTCATTAATGACCGGGGGTGGTGTCTTTGGGGAGAAACTCCTAGCAACGCAGTGGAGGAACACGGGAGGAACCTGCACCTGTCCAGGAAAAAACACACGACCCGCCCGAAGCAGAACCAGTGCTAACCTCTCTCATTTTCCTCTTTCCCTCGTCCCTTTTTTGTGTGACAGACTAGCTGACAATAACCAGCAAGGTCCATTTAGTGTATGGTCTGGTCTTGCTGTGACTAATAAGATGATTGGTTGTATATATCCTCTTTATGGCTGTTCATTATATCACCCTAACATAAAGTAATTTAATTTCAGTGGGATAATTAGGGTATTTCTAATCTAACGATAGTCTGAATGAAATGAGATTCTCAGAGGGAGATTTGTGTATCAGGAGATTGGTGACCTCTGGCCCCAATTTTCACACAATGTATTAATCTGACAGCCCTACTTCCCAGGCATACTGTATCCGTACATTTCTGAGCCTGTGGGTTATAGAACACACCCGCAAATGAGATGACTTTATTTATAATGAGATTTCCTTGGGCTCAAGGAGACAGATCATAGTATTTTAACTGAGGCCTTCAGACTGACAGAGGATCCATCTGTTAATAGAAGCCCTGAGATGCAAATGTACTCAAGAGAAAGTGTGGCCTTGTCTGGGGTCTGGGAGATGCCAGTCAGCAGGAGAAATCACGACTGAGCCCCGTAGGATGCCTGCCTGCCTGGGGCAGCTCAAGGCCTCCCCAGCAGAGCAGCCTGGCGCTGGCCACTGGCCGAGGGCCACAGGAAGGCTGTTCTCACCTGCCCGCAGGAGGAAGCTGCCCTCAGAGTCTGCTCATCGAGGCCAAGGTGGGGAATAAGGAACGAGACCACGGGATAGAGGAAGCAGTAGATGCTGGTGGGGGGTCAGCAAGGAGGGCAGCCGAAAAGACCCACCGGCTGCTCCTCAAGCCCCCAACCCCCCCCTCCCCCAGTGGCAGACCCACTGACCTCTGTCCTCCACCCCGGCTCCAAACCTTAGCAGTAGAGTCCCTCTTTTGTACCAGTCATCAGCAGCAGGATGCTGCCTCTTACAAAATCTGCTACTGAAAACACTTCCCATTATTCTTTTATTCATTGAGCACCCAATGCGCTGAGCACGGGTCAAGCCTGCTTGGGAAACGCCTTTAAATTTCTTTTAGAATTTAATATGAGAGAAAAAAAATAGTCTGTTTCTCTGGAAGAAATACCATGTTTTCTTCTATCAGGCAATGAGAATTGCATGGCTCATCTTGTTCTCCTGTTTTCTTGGGTGCCAGGAAGCTCAGAGATTAATATCATGCTCAATAATCTCATAAAACACCAGCATGAGGTTGCTGTTTTAGGTCTTTTTCCTCCTTATCTTCTATCTTCTTATTTTCTATTTCTAGTAAAAAAAGAATGATTTGTATGCATCTTATGTGGTAAGGTATTTCAAGTTCAATTTGGGAAGAATATATTTTATTTTCAAAAATAAGCAAAGATAACCTGAAATAATGTAACATTGTGTGCCAGCTATACTTTAATAACAAACATCTTTTTAAAAAAGAAAACACATATAAAGTGCTGCCTTGTCTTTGACCCCTGCTCAAAATAAAGCTGTTACCTTTCTAGCCCTGTCCGCCATGGTGTTTAGCAGCCAGGGATGTGTGGTCTCAGACACGTTTACCAAGTAAAACACTGACTTGAGGGGCGCCTGGGTGGCTCAGTCTGAGCATCTGCCTTCGGCTCAGGTCATGATCCCAGGGTCCTGGGATTGAGCCCCACATCGGGCTCCCTGCTCCGCGGGAAGCCTGCTTCTCCCTCTCCCACTCCCCCTGCTTGTGTTCCCTCTCTCGCTGTGTCTCTCTCTGTCAAATAAATAAATAAAATCTTTAAAAAAAAAAAAAAAAAGAAAACACATAGGAAAATTCCTTCACATCCTCGAAGAAATATATTTCCTCCCATTTTCTTGGAGACATGTGGCCCTACTGATTTGTCTTTCCATTTTTTAACAGATACAATGAATGAATAAAATAAAGACACATAATAAAACCAAAAAAATAAATAAGCAAAGATAGCCACGTTGACTTACAAAAGGCCACTGTTAAAAATTCTTTAGTATTTGCTAAGTGCCTATTAATAACTAACATCTGCTGAGCCCATGACACGGGTCCTTTTCTAAGCACTCTGAACCCCACAGCAGCCTCTGCTGTAAGAACTATTATCGCCAGGCACCTGGGTGGCTCAGTCGGTTAAGCGTCTGCCTTCGGCTCAGGTCATGATCCCAGGGTCCTGGGATCGAGCCCGGCATCAGGCTCCCTGCTCCACGGGGAGCCTGCTTCTCCCTCTCCCTTTGCCTCTCCCCCTGCATGTGTTCTCTCTCGCTCTCTCTCTCTCTGTCTCTATCAAATAAATAAATAAAATCTTAAAAAAAATAAAAGAACTACTATCGCCACTTTGGAGGTGAGGGAATGAGGAACAGAGACGCTGAAGAGTTTGCCTAGGGTTACACCTTCAGGAAGGAGTGGAACCAGGATGGAAACGTGGGCAGTCGGGCTCCGCAGGCACCCTCTTAACCAGTGCTCCTTGGCACACACAAGTCCCCATGCTAGGTGACAGGACATGTATGTGACACGTGTGGGAAGCCTCTGCGAGGCGGCCTCACATCCCCTGGAGCTTCCTTTCTACTCCAGCCTTGCTGCAGCAACTGGCCATGCCGAGGAGTGACCTGACGGCACCCTGCCTCGGCAGCGTGAAGAGTCTCTTCTGCCTCCCCGGGGTCTCTGCCCCAGCAGACACCTCATGGGAGGTGGCAGGAATCTGCTCCATGATTCTGACACCTGCACAGACTTGGGAAAATCAGGGAGCTAACACTGCGTGCGGCGAGCCTTGACCGACGAGGGATGGAACCAGTAGATGAGGGCTCCCCATTTCTGCCCTGTGGGCAGACAATTCTGAGGCCTGTTCTACACGGCTCCTCAGGGATCCCCAGTGGAATTCAGCCACTGTGGCCCACACTGCTGCTCAGCTCAGACACCCTGGGCTGGCTTTCCTTCTTTTAGTTCATACATCCTAGGTCTCCATTCTTGCTACTTGGGATCAATTTCTAAAGCAAACTACTTGTAGGCAAGATCTTGTCTCAGCTCTGCTTTGGGGGTAAATCAAGGTGAAGACACTAAAGTTCCTAGCTTGAGGAGCTCAGATTGGGGTGACAGGTCATTACAAGAGGAACAATTCAGCAATGGTAGACTAACAATCTATGACCGAGTAGCCAGTACAATGACTCAAGCTATAAAAACACAAGAGCACAGAGAAAGTCAAGTAAGTAGGGAGCTACCATAAAGTTTTATTTGAACACAGCCACGTGTTCATTGACATGTTGCCTATGGCTGTTTTCCCACTACAACAGCAGAGCTGGGTAGTTGCAACGGAGACCCATGGCCAACCAAGCCTAACATATTTAGTAGCTGGCTGTTTACTGAAGAGTTTGTGGATCTCTGACATAGAAAATCCAGGAGCCTATGGGAATAGAGAGAATGGGCACGTAGTCTACTTGACAGGTGGTGGTGGGATGGTCACCAAAAGCTGGGAAGAGTCAGAGCGTTGAAGAACAGGAGCAAGGGCATGCCAGGAAGGGGCAACGGGCGGACGGATCAAAGGCAGGGCTGAGCCTCAGCAAGCTGCTGGGAAGGAATCATAGGCAGCTTGCTGTTGCCCGAGAGAAAAGAACCGAGAGGAAAATGATGGGAGATGAGACTACAGGCAGACATTTCCTTCAGGAAATCGTTGCTGGGCAATTTCTTTCATTTGGAGATATTTCCTTCAATAGGCAAAGACACTCTAACAAAGAGTGACTCCAGAGCCTGGCTTATACATTCTACTGAAGGGAGTTTACGTGAAGTTCGTAATGCTTATGCTCTTCTGATGATCAGTGGGAGCCCCTGCTCATAAAGCAGCCCCCTCTGCAGCTGGGCATTCCTGCCATTAGAGACCCACTGCTTTGCCCTCCTTGGGTTGCGTGCCTCGGAGTAGGCTGGCTGTGGCCTCTTGCCCCAGACACAGCTGACTCATCACCATTTCGGTCAGACCCCACTGGGAGCTCGGACAGGTCTCCCCCACAGGCCAGCTCTGCAGTTTCCTGATATGAGGACGAGGCAACAATGAGGGGGCAAGAACAATCATGAGAGACAGACCTACTGCACAGCCCCGGGAGGGGTGCTTCTTCACACCTTTGGGAAAGAAAAAACCCTGGGTGAACCCGCATAGTCCGACAATGAGTTATTTTGTGTAGCTCTTTCAGGGAACACTCACTGCGGACAAAATATGTGCCCAGCAAGGCAATATACTCGGTACAGATAAACGATGAAGGTACCGCCTGCCCTTGAGGAGCTCACAGTCTAATGGGGGAGATGGACGTGCTATTTTCAAGGCAGGGCGAGTGGTGCCAACTCCCCTCTGATGGGAGTGCAGCTCCTGAGAGGTAAAGCATGGGAGGATATTAAAAGCTTAAAAAACATCTTAAGGGGGGCGCCTGGGTGGCTCAGTCGGTTGGGCGGCTGCCTTCGGCTCAGGTCATGATCCCAGGGTCCTGGGATCGAGTCCCACATCGGGCTCCCCGCTCTGCGGGGAGCCTGCTTCTCAACCTCTCCCACTCCCCCTGCTTGTGTTCCCTCTCTCACTGTGTCTCTCTCTGTCAAATAAATAAATAAAATCTTTAAAAAAAAAAAAAAACATCTTAAGGGAATATGCTTTAATGATCATTCTGGAATGAACTACAGTTAGCCACATCAACTGCTGACATGCAAATGTATACATGAAGTCCTGAAAGATACTCCAAACCAGTTTATACCCCTTAAGAGCTCCCAGATTTCCCTGACAATACTTATTTATACTCTTGACTGATTTGGTGAACCATTTCTGAAAAAGCAATGAAAAGGTAAATTTCAGTCCCCAAAGGACAGAACTTAAACATAATTTGGAAAACAACCTGATAATACCAAGTTGCTGGCATGTAGATATCCATTTTCAATTGTTTCAGATTTGGCTATAAAAGCTAAGATGGAGAAAACCAGCAGTGAGTTTTTTTTTTAAAAGGAAGAAGGCAAGACTGATGAATCACAGACCTGTACCTCTGAATCAAATAATACATTATATGTTAAAAAAAAAAAAAAAGAATAGTAGGAAGGGAAAAATGAAGGGCAGGAAATCGGAGGGGGAGACGAACCATGAGAGACTATGGACTCTGAGAAACAAACTGAGGGTTTTAGAGGGGAGGGGGGTGGGGGGATGGGTTAGCCTGGTGATAGGTATTAAAGAGGGCACGTACTGCATGGAGCACTGGGTGTTATATGCAAACAATGAATCATGGAACACTACATCAATAAATAAATAAATAAATGTGTTTAAAAAAAAGGAAGAAGAAGGGTTAACATTTACTGAGTATGTGCATCTTGTCAAACACTGTGCTGAGGGCTTCATCATGTGCATTATCTCCCTGCATCTTCCCAACTGTCCTCTGAGAGAGACTCTAGCACTGTGACCGTCTCCATGTGATGGACAAAGCAACAGAGTCACACAGAGTGGGTAACCTGTCCTCCAGTCATCCCTGGAAGAGGCAGGTATCACCTGACAGTATGTGCACAGGAGGGGCCGCATCCTTCACCACTTCACCATCCTTCAACTGTCCCCCCTCACGGGCCAGGCCCCCGTTCCCGCCCGGGACGGCTTTTTTTTTTTTTTCCCCCAGCAGTTTTGCCCTGAATAGGCTTTAGGATAAGTTCCTTCCTTGTGATAAGCAGGGCCCACGACCTCTGACAGCTGTTCCCCGCTCCTCCTCATCCTCTGAAACAATCAGTAAGCATTAGAGAGTGCTTTCCCCTTTACAAAGGTGATAATTAGATAACAAGCTGAGATTAAAGTAATTACAGTCAGACAGCTGGTGAGGCAGCACAGTCATGTTGAAATATTGTTGGTACTTCAGCATCTGGTTCTAATAACAGCACAGGCTAAAGGATTTTACATTAATTACAGAACATAATTTAATATAAACATATTTAATTACAATTGATGAGCGGTAAACTGTTCAAGAATGACTTAACCCCTTCCGCGTGTCAAAGTGATGGGAACTTTGGGCAGGCTGCAGCCTCTTCCGCTGTCTCTCTCAGCCTCCCCCGCCATGCCTTCCACAACTCCCTGGTCCCCTCTCCTACAGAAAAATCCCCCTCAAAGACAGAATGTTCTAGACGGGGATGTTGCTCATTGACTATCCCATGGGTGTTTGGTGCACGTCCAGCGCTGCCCATCCGTAGAGAGCCAGGTGAAAGGAGGTGAGTGTGCCAGCTAGCCTGGGATGCGTTGCTTTGGCTGGACCAGCTGCCCTTCCTCATATTACCTCACACTGATGAGACAAGGTTGGCTCCCCTTAGCTGGTCTTCCCCGTGTTCTCACACCTTTATGTGGTGCTGGCTTGGCTTCTGACAGTCAGTGAACCACCTCTTAGACCATCCTCAGATCTCCAAGAAAAAGTATGTCATGACTAGGAAGTCCCTGTACATGGTGGCAGGGGTATTTTCACAATTTTGGAGTAAATGTGTAATATCTGGAGACCCCTACGTGAGAAAGGACACTCTGTTCTGTCAGGAATTCTTCCTTACATGCTGCTAACCCCTCCCCACCCCCTCCAAACTGGCAGAAACAGGTCTTGTGTGAAACAGTTTCAAACAAATTGGGACCACACAGACACAATCCTCAGTGGATAAAGGACTCAATCATCATTACCTACACATCAACTTCCGAGGTTCATAGATGAGAGATATTCAAAAGCCACAACAAACATGCCATGTTATGGACTGCATGACTATATTCCCCTCAAAATTCATATTTTGAAATCATAACCCCCAATAGGGCAGTATTAGGAGGTGGAGCCTTTGGGAGGTAATTAGGTTTAGATGAGGTCATGAGGGTGGAGCCCTCATGATGAGATTATTCTTAAAAACCAAAAAGTGGAAACAACCTAAACGTCCATCAACCAATGAATGAATAAACAAAATGTGGCATAGCCATACAATTGAGTACTATCCAGCCATAGAAAGGAATGAAGTATAATAGAGGCTACAACATGGATCAACCTTGAAAACATCTTGCTAAGTGAAAGAAGACAAACACGAAAGCCCACATATCGTATGATTCCATTTTTATGACATGTCTAGAATCGGCAAATCTATAGAGATAGAAAGTAGATTCATGGTTACCAAGGGAAGGGAGGAGAGGGGAAATGAAAGTGACTGCTTGTACACTTCAAATTCGTTAAAATAGTAGATTTTATGTTATATAAATTTTAACTCAATTAAAAAAAAACTACCAATCTGGGAACTGGAGCTTAATCCCCCTGGAGAAGCTGGGAGCCTCTGTAAAGTGGGTGGCTCACAGTTATCTCATCCAAGAGGTGAGGAAGTTGGGGTATTTATACACCAGCTCCCACCAGTCACTGACTGAATAAGGTTGCTTCAATGCAATCCCTATCAAAATCCCTATCAAAATTCACAGAGATAGAGAACAATCCTAACATTTGTATGGAACCACAAAAGACCCTAAATAGACAAAGAAATCTTGAGAAAGAAAAACAAAGCTGTAGATATCATGCTCCCTGATTTCAAACTATATTACAAAGCTATCATAATCAAAACAGTATGGTACTGGCATAAAAAACAGACACATAGATCAATGGAATAGAATAGACAGATCAGAAATAAACCCATGCATATTTGGTCAATTAATTTACAACAAAGGAGGCCACAATATACAATGGGGAAAGGATAGTCTCTTTAATAAACGGTTTTGAGAAAACTGGACAGCCACAAGCAAAAGAATGAAACTAGACTACTATCTTACACCATATGCAAAAATTAACTCAAAATGGATTAAATCTGAATAGAAGACCTGAAACCATAAAACTCCTAGAAGAAAATGTAGGTGGTAAACTCCATGACATTGCTCTTGGTGATATTTTGGATCTGACTCCAAAAACAAAGGCAACAAAAGCAAAAATAAACAAGTGGGATTACACCGAACTAAAAGGATTCTGCACAGCACAAGAAACTATCAACAAAATGAATAGGCAACATACTGAAAGGGACAAAATATTTGCAAGTCATATATCTGATAAGGGGTTAACATCCAAAATATATAAAAAAAACTTATACAAATCAATAGCAAAAAAGCAAACACTCCAATTAAAAAATGGGCAGAGGATCTGAATAGCTACTTTTCCAAACAAGACATACAGATGGCCAACAGACCATGAAAAGATGCTCAGTATCACTCATCATCAGGGAAAAATGCAAATCACAACCACAATGAGATATCACCTCATATCTATTGGAACGGCTATTTCAAAAAGACAAAGAATAACAACTTTTGGCAAGGAGGTGGAAAAAAGGGAACCCTTGTGCACTGTTGGTAGGGATGTAAAATTGGTGTAGCCACCATGGAAAACAGTATGGAAGTTCCTCAAAAAATTAAAAATGGAAATACCATATGATTCCACCTCTGGGTATTTATCCGAATTATATGAAAACACTAATTTGAAAAGATATATGCACCCCTATGTTCATTGCAGTATTATTTACAATAACCAGGATATGGAAAAAACATAATATGCATTGATGGATGAATGGATAAAGAAGATGAAGTATATATATAGATATATATCTATATCTATATATATAAACAAGGTTTAATAGAAATCCTTGAAAAAGTAAGCCAACAAACAGAAAAGAAAACCACAGTTAAATTCAACAGAAGAAAAGTCATGGACTCTGATGAAGAGGACGATTATTGAAATTTAAGATGTTTAGAGACTGGAACTTAATGGAACAGTTCTAGGACAGATAAGACCGGGTAGAAGTGAAGATCTGATTGTTTACTTTGTTTATTGTCTATATATGCCTTTAAAAAAAATAAACTTGTTATGCAAAAAAAAAATCCACAAATATATATATCTATATAAATATAGATATATATTTATATTGTATATATACATAATGGAATATTACTCAGCCATAAAAAATAATGAAACCTTGCATTTGTGACAACATGGATGGACCTTGAGGGTATTATGATGAATGAAATTAAGTCAGACAGAGAAAGACAAATGCTATATGAACTCACTTATATGTGGAATCTAAAAACAAAATGAAACTCATAGATACAGAGAAAAGAGTGGTGGTGCCACAGGGGAGAGGGGCTGGAGGGTGAGCAAAATGGGTGAAGGGGGTCAAGAGGTACAAGCCTCCAGTTATAAAAGAAATAAGTCATGGGGATGTAATGTACAGCACGGTGACTCTAGTCAATAGTATTGTCGTGCACATTTGAAAGTTGCTAGAAGAGTAAATCTTAAAAGTTTTCATCACAAGGAAAAAAAAACAAGGTTTTGTAACTTTGCATGGTGATGGATAGTAACAGACTTAGTGTAGTGATCATGATGTATACAAATACCGAGTCATGGGGCGCCTGGGTGGCTCAGTTGGTTAAGCGACTGCCTTCGGCTCAGGTCATGATCCTGGAGTCCCGGGATCGAGTCCCGCATCGGGCTCCCAGCTCGGCAGGGAGTCTGCTTCTCCCTCTGACCCTCCTCCCTCTCATGCTCTCTGTCTCTCATTCTCTCTCTCTCAAATAAATAAATAAAATCTTAAAAAAAAAAAAAAAACAAATACCGAGTCATTACATTGTTCACCTCAAACAAGTATGATATTATATGTCAGTTATACCTCAATTTAGAAAGTCTGTATAAAATGCTTCACAGTGCTAGACACAGAGAAAGCTCTCAATAGATGTAGTTATATTTATAGGAGACTCACTATGGTTAAATAAGTTGATCAAAATTGCACAGCTAATGCAAAGTCACGGTAGGATTTACTCAGATCTGTCTATATGACACAATCTTTTTTTCTTTTTACAATACAATCTTTCATACTGAGAATTATACTAACCAAATATATACTAACCACCTTGCAAACACACATCAAAAGGCAATCATGTCATCGTTGCATTCAGAGGCTATAACAACATCTTTATATCCTTACTCTCCTTCCCCCTTATGTGCCCTGTTTGGGGGAAGCAGCTGCTTTTCTCACAAAAAGGCCCGAGGGCTGATGTTATTGTCTGCTCAAGTTTAAATAGATGCGGGGGGTTTTTTGTGGAGATGCTCATTTGAGATGCAAAGCCTGCACATTTGCCGCCAATTTAGTGCAAAGGACCAAGATATACGAACACCTGAGACTGCAGGAGCAGCAGGTGACACTTCCTCACTCACATGTCGGTCCTCCTGTTCCCCTGTTGAATCACCTGACTTTCAGTGGGCTCAACCAAAAGGTGCCCTAGCAGAAGAAAATGGAAGGAATCTCTTCCCATCATGCCCTGCATGAACTCCCAGCAAAGGGTGTGCCTGAGGAATGACAGAAGGACAGGGGGCTCAGAAGCCAAACCCACCTGATCAGGTAGTGGTTGATAATAGTGTCGAAGTAGCTGTAGTACACGGCATTGTTCACGTGGCCATACTGGTCATTGTCCTGCCATCTCGTCTGGATGGGTAAGAAGTACCCATAGGCCTCATGGTGTCGATGACAATCCGCAACTCTCTGGCTCTTTGGTGATGTGCCCAAGGAACGGACATTCCTAGGAAGCAACCTCGAAGCCCAACAGGTCATAGCTGGTGATTGCTGTCTTGGAGCAGACCTTCAAGAAGAAAGCAACAAAGGATAAGGATGGTGTGCCGAAATCTTGATATCAGGTTTACAAAAGCAATTTCATTCAATTTTGGCCATCGGTTTCAAAAGGAAATTCGATTTTTCTCCTAGGAGGTAAATCTTCCTTTATAATCCAAGTCCTTGTCACAAATCTGTTTACTTTTTTAAAAGACTCCTTACTAAAAAGGCTTTCGCAAACACTGACAGAAACCAGTGAAGCCTCTGTTTGAATTTGACTAGTGGGAATTTAAATAAAAAAATTTGATTTATATTTGTATGGAAGTCTTCTGTTCCACAAAGTATTTTCAAGGCGGGTACATTCTTTCCTCCCTCCCTCCCTCCCTCCTGTCCCTCCTTTCAGATTTATTATTTATTTATTTATTTATTTATTTGAGAGGGTGAGTAGGTGCAGAGGGAGAGCAAGTCTTAAGCAGACTCCACACTGAGCGTGGAGCCCAAGGAGGGGCTCAATCTCATGACCCTGAGATCTCAACTTGAGCCAAAACCGAGAGTCCGACACTTAACTGACTGCACCACCCAGGCACCCCGAGGTGGGTACATTTCTGCTGAAATCTGTAACACCACTGAGGGCATAAAGAGAGAGCTCAGGCAACCAGTATAAAATAAAATGTTTGCCAGAAAATATCATCAACTGGGCCTACTATCAGGGCTTTTTTAAGGGTATGAATTTTTTTCTTGGAACAAAAGTAACTTTCCAAAAATGGGAAAAAATTTAAATATGCATAACAAAGGGGGGATACCCAACAACCCAATGACACCAGTTATATTCATTATTCCAGTCTTATATTCATGTATCTGTATATGCATTCTTAAATTGGACCATATTACACATGCCGTGTCACTATCTCTTATGCTTAACAATAGATCATTATCATGCGTGCATATTCTTCTACATCATTTGTAATGTTGAATTCCATAATATTCCATTGTATTAAAGCACCACAATTTATCAAATCCTCTATTGTTGCATACTTAGGATTCTGACTCCAATTTTATTGACTGGGATTAGAATCTTTGTAAGTAAATCTTCCCACACATCCGGATTATTTTCTTAGGGTAAACACCACCCAAGCAGAATTGCTAAAGGGCAATTGTTAAAGATTTTGAGATAAATCGGTGCCCTCCAGAAAGGTGGTACCAACTTCTACCCTCCCTCCCCAGTGGTGATGTGCAGGCCAATTTCCTTGTTGATTTTAAAATGCTTTGTCGATTTGACTGTGTTCTCTCATTTCCACACAAATTCAATGAAATGTGCTAAGTGGAGAGATGACTCCTGCCACCGGCTGTGTTAGAATAACCAGTATCAGAATAACCCCTCTGTTTGAGAAGCGCTATCAAAGCTAGATAAATGTAAAAGAAGAGCTGCTTGAAGCTAGGAGCAAATAATCAAGGCAGCAGGACTTTACAGGCTGCAACCTTGGGGACAGGGGAACACATTCAAGGGAGCCCAGCACTTGCCAACACTTTCTCATCTGGGTATTTGCCAGCTCAACGTGTGGGGAATAAAGCCTGCAAGATGGCAGCAGCCTACAGCTCCTGGTGGTCTTGTCATGTTGGAAGAGGGGACAAAAAGTGATAGGCCAGCATCCTGGAGAAGGGTGAGCTGCAGAGATGTGAGCCTGGAGGTGCAGGGTCCCCTCAGGGCATCTGCTGCCTCCCACACAGCACATGCTTTGAGGAGACAGACAAACCCTTGGAAAGCAACTACTACAAGGCTAAAAACCTAAGGAGAAAATAGGAGTCTCATTGTGCTGAGGACATAGCTTTCAGGGCTGCTGAGGAGGAGGGCAAAGACCCCAGACTCTCAGATTCAACCCGAGAAGGGTTACCCCCTTACAGGGAGGACAAACTTTAAACTGATCAGCCTTGATCAAGCTTACCTACCCAAGTTAAATCACCTTGAGAGGGAAATAACACCACCTACAGCCTCTGCAATGTTTCATACACAGTCTGGCATTCAGTCAAAACCAGCCAGGCCTACCAGTAAAGAGGAACGAATGACCAAAATCCAAAAGTATTAAAAAAAAATAAAAATAAAAAATAAAGAGATTCAGAGACTCACACAAATTTTAAAATAACCATGATTACCAGACATCAGATAAAGGGCTAATATCTATCCCTAATACATAAAAAACTCTAAAACCGAGGGGGTTAAGAGTTTTAAAAACCCAACAGAAAAATAAATGAAAGTCACAAAGAGACAATCCACAAATGTCTTTAAATGACCTTTAAACATATGAAAAGATAGACTTCGGTCATAATATGAGAAATTATAACTATGCTGCATTACTGTTTCTCAATGATGAAATCTGGTAAAAATACAAAGCTTGACAGCACATTCTCTTGACAGGACCCCTTACACGCTGCTGGTGGGAATGTCCCCCACCGCTATGGGAGGAGAATATGACAATATCTAATGCAATCACGAGTGAGTTTACCTTTTGACTCATATCTAAGAATTTACCTTGAAGGTACACCTTCAAGAATACAAAAATACAGGGCGCCTGGGTGGCTCAGTTGGTTGGGCGACTGCCTTCAGCTCAGGTCATGATCCTGAAGTCCCTGGATCGAGTCCCGCATCGGGCTCCCTGCTCGGCAGGCAGTCTGCTTCTCCCTCTGACCCTCCTGACCCTCCCCCCTCTCATGTGCTCCCTCTCTCAGTCTCTCTCTCTCTCAAATAAATAAATAAAATCTTAAAAAAAAAAAGAATACAAAAATACATATGAAGAAGGAACATCACTATTGGTTATTGAAAAAATACTGGGATAAAACAAACAGGATTGGTTGAATCAACTATGGTACATTCACACGATGGTATATTATAGAACTGTAAATAAAAACTAAAGAAGGTGTGATAAGGAGTGATTTCCAGGATGTATTTGCAGTCAGTCAAAATAAGCAAAGGGCAAGAAAGCATATATAGTATGCTACTTTTGCATAAGAAAGAAGAGAAAATAAGCTCTTTTCTGGGAGATACAGGCTAGCTGGAGCAAGGCAGAGGGAGAACACCCAGATGGTATGCACAGCCTATGTTCCTTGAAAGCAGCTCTACAGGCCACTAGATGTCTGACAAACCTGAAGCCTGCTCCTCAGACCACAGCTCCAGGCCAGGCACAAAGGCCTATTTCACAGGACTGGGGGGTGTGCTTCTGTCTGCTATCTATGCAATGCCCTGGGGGTGGCATCCTGCCAAGAACTGCCTCTCTGACTGCCATAGTCTCCTGGGACCCAGGGATGCAAGCCCCTACCCCATCCCCGGCTACTAGAGCCAGGGGATCAAGGGATGTCCTCTGGGTAGCAGCTGCAAAAACCAGGGCACCAAACAGGCAAAAGCTCCCTTCCAGGAAATGTTGGTACTCTGGAGCACGGCAAAGGGAGAGCGTAAAGATGGCACCAGCCAGTCTCCATCCCCAGAGAGTTTTCTAGCAGGCTACTAGATGTGTTAAATTTGATGCCTGTGCTCAGGCTAATGCTTTAATAAGATAATTATTTATTTATATTTACAAAAGGAAAATAAGGAAGGTTGCACTTGAAACTAATGAGGGTGCATTAACAAGGTGGGTGGGGTGAAAAAGGGGAAGTAATACTCCTCTGAATATAGCTTTTTGTGTAATTTTGGGTTTGGGGACCATGTTAATGTTTTACATACTCACACATGATGATGATGATGATGAAATTAACAATGATGGAAGGAAAAGAAATAAAAAATGGAATATAAACAGAAACAAATGAGTCCAACTATATTTCAAATGAGTAACAATCACACTGAAGGGAAAAATAATTACTTTTGAATACAGAGTTTTGACTATATACCCTCAGTCTAAAGACAAAAATCTTTTAACAAATACTAAACACTGGTTAGTGCACATGTTTTTTTATAGTGGTAGGATTAGCAATTCTGGAACTGCTTTCTGTGAACCTAAGACTGGGGAAAATGGGTAGATATGCCAAGGATAATGTGAGCCAGGTTTCTCACTTGGAGAAAGGATTTACAAATAGGAAGGGGAAAAACTAAGATGAGACTTCTGGTGTTAGATTAAATTTTGGAGTATCAGTATGAATTCACAGATTAGAGACAGAAATCTCCCTCTTATCTTCTTATCTCCACTGAGCCTAGACACAATGACACTCTAGTAGCAAAATGATCGTATTGAAGTATCCAGATTTTAGGTTCTAAACACCTTTCTCCACTAAAGGAAAGGAGGATGCCTTAAAGAAATGACTGATTCCAATGCTGGGGCAGATAAAATAAAAGATGATCCTGTTGTGGCACATCGTGTTGTGCCAGCAAGTAAAGAAAGTTCAAAGAAGATTGCAAAAGTCCATAAGAGCCTGCCTAAGGGGGTTTGAAATGGCCATATCTGGACTATTTGAGCATTAGATTTAAAAATGAGATCAAGGGTGGGGGGTGCCTGGGTGGTCAGTCAGTTGGGCATCCAACTCTTGATTTCAGCTTGGGTCACAATCTCAGGGTTGTGAGATCAAGCCCCACATTGGGCTCCACACTGGGTGTGGAGCCTGCTTGGGATTCTCTCCCTCTCTCTCCTTCTGTCCCCACAACTCTCTAAAAGAAAAAATTAGATTGATGGATTATAATCTTCTCAATTAAATAAGAATTCCTAAGTCTGCAAAATTAATAAATGGGGTCGAAGGAAAAGTTATTCTTTCCCTAGGCATGCCAAGTAATAAATGTAGAAAGGATAATAGATTTAGAAAATCATCATTCTGCAAATATCATAGTAATAATTGATTCAGTCAAGAATCACTGATGAATGCTAAAATACACTAGGCACAAGTTTGGTGAGGAGCATAATATTTATATGGTCTCCAAATATTTCTCCCACAAATTACTTACTCATTACAAATCAATAACAGTAGCTTTATGGTGGATCACACACAAAGACAGTATGATTTTACCAAGTTATCCAAGTCAGTAACACCAATAACAAACCAACAGACTGAGACAATATACTGAGACAGATACAGTATCACTTCTGTGTTATTTCTGGCAACAATGCATTATCTGAATCTAATCATGATGGAACATCAGAAAAACCAAAATTGAAGAACATTCTACAAAGTAATTGTTCTATATTCTTAAAAAATATCAAGATCATGAAAGACAAATAAGGGTGGAAGAATTATTTTGATTAAAAGAGACTAAATATCCCTGACAACTAATTGTAAGGCATGATCCTAAATCACTGGATTGGGAAAAAAAAATGGAGCTATAAGGGACATTATTACAAGAACTGATAAAAATTTGAATTCAGATTGTAGATCACACAATAGTATTATATCAATATTAAACTTCCTAATTTTGATAGTTGTACTGTGGTTATGTAAGATGAATTCCTTGTTTTTAGTAAACTCAACTGAAGAATTTAGGAAGTAAGAAGCATGACATTTGCAACATCCTGTCAAATGGTTCAGAAAGAAATAATGTGTGTGAATGTGGCAGGGGAGAACACCTGTGCATGGAGGAAAGGATGATAAGGCAAATGGGGGAAAAAATGTAACACATTGTAACTCTTGGTAGAAGATATACAGTAATGCTTTCCACCATTCCTACAAGTTTTCTGTAAATTTGAAATTTAAAAAAATTAAAGTTGTCCCCCAAAACTATTATTCATATGTTCAAAAACAGATTTTAAAAAACTATTTTACCAGAGCAATGGAATCTATGAAATATAATCATTATATTATGAATTCAGTAGATAGGTTAAACAACAGATTAGTCATAGTAGAAGAAAAAAATTAACTGGAACATAGGTCAGTTTAAATATTAAGATTGAAGCACAAATAGATTAAAAAATTTAAAATACAAACAAGCATAACCAACACATATAGGACAGCACTTTTTTTTTTTAAGTGACATAATTGTTGTAATTAAAGTTTTAGATAAACAGGAGGCAGATAATGGGTAAGAAGCAATATTTGAAGAGATACTGACAGAAAGTTTTCCCAGACTGAAATACCTGGAGCCACAGATCCAAGAATCATTATGACTCCAAGTTGGTTAAATTAAAGAAAAGTAACCAGAACAAAACTGCTGAAAACCAAAGACAAAGACAAAGAGAATCTTGAAGAAAAAAAGAAAAGACATTTTACCTTCAAAGCAACAACAATAGGCTGACTTATTTGATGGAAACAATGGAAAACAGAAGATGGCACCTTGAAAGCTCTTCAAGTAAAGAATTGCAAAGCTAGAATTCTACACCCAGAGAAAATATCCTTCAAAATTGAAATCTAAATAAATAGCCATTTTAACAAAACCTGAGAGAATTCATCCCAGCAGATCTACACTAAGGGAAATGCAGAAGGGTACTCTTTAAGCAGGAGGAAAATGATCCTCAATGAAAGCATAATAATGAAGAAAAGAATGAAGAGCAGTGGAAAGGGTAAATAAGTGGGTAAATTTAAATTAATACTGACTCCTTAAATAATAATATTGATAATATCTTATGGTATTTAATATGTATAATATAAATATATAGATATTTAAAATATTCCACAGCAGTAGCAAAGGGATAGTAGAGTAAATTCAGTTATAGTGTTCTAAGGTCCTTGTATTCTTCAGTAAGTGGTAACAATCCTAATTTAAGGTAGACCGTAAGTCCAGGATGCATGTTGTAACCTCTAGGATAATCACAAAAATAATAGAAAATGAATATTTAATTAACAAAAGGAAAACTAAGCAATAAAAAAAATCTTCAAATACAAAGAAGAAAATATGTAAGGCGAAATGACCAAAACACAGATGAGACACACAAAAAACAAAGTAAGGTAGTAGACTTGAGAAAAAAAATAACAATAATTACATTAGTTGTAACTAAATACTCCAAATAATAGACAAAGATTGTCAAAATGTATTTTTTTTAAACCCAACTACACATTACTTAAATGTAAGGACACTGAAAAGCTGTGAGGAAAAAGATGGAAAACATACAAACATTAACCCAAAAAAAAAAAGGCTGGTATAAATGTACTAAAAACAGACAAAATAGATTTTAAGGCAAGAAGTATTACTACATATAAAGGAAAACTTTTGGTAAAGATAGAAGGTCAATTCAACATGAAGATCTCAACATAGTCTCAAATGTAGCAAAAGCTAACAAAACCAAAGGAGTAACAGACAAATTCCCAAACCCAGTGGGCAGCTTTAACACACATCTCTCAGTAGCTAAAAGAACAAGCAGAAAATAAATTAGGTAAAATATAGAAAATCAGAACAACATGATTAACAAACTTAACAGAGCACCCAATGATTACAGAATATACCTTATTTTCAAGTATCTATGGAACAGTTACCAAAATAAAACATATACCAGGCCATAAAACACGTCCCAACAAATTTCAAAGAATTAAGATCAGAGTACGCTCTCTCACTACAGTGGAATTAATCTAAAAATCAATAACAAGGAAAAAACTTTGAAAATCCTTAAATACCTGAAAATCAATTAATAAAGTTGTAAATAACCTATGAGTTAAGTAAGAAATAACAATAGAAATAATAAAACATTTTCAATGAATAATAATGCAAATATGATATATAAAAACTTGTGGGATACAGCTCATCTGTACTTAGCGAAAATATAACAGTTAAATGAAAATCTCAGGATGAAAATCAATGACCTAAGGATTCATCTCAAGAAGTGTGAAAAGGAACAGCAAATGAAACTCAAAGAAAGTATAAGAGCAACAATAAAAGATAAAGGCAAAAATTAATTTAAAAAGAAAAAAAGTAGGGCACAGGTCATTAAACTTTTTCTGTAAAGGGACAAAGGGTAAATATTTCAGACCTTGTGGACTACATGATTTTCACCACTATTCAACACTGCCATTGTAGTGCAAAAGCAACCACGGACAATACGTAAATGAATGGATTTAGCTGTATTCCAATAAAACTATAGTTACAAAAACAAGTGATGGGTAGATCTGACCAGGAGCCATATTTTGCCAATCCATGCAATAGAGGAATACAACAAAACTAAAAGTTGGCTCTTTAAATTTAAAAAAAAAAAGAATTGATAAAATGCTAGTAATACTATAAAGGGAAAAAGAACATCACTACAGATCTTACAAGCATTAAAAAGCTAAGAGACATTATAAATAACCTTAGACCAATAAATTTGATAATTTTGATGATATGGACAGATACCTTTTTTAAAATACTAACTTACCAAAAGTGACACAAGAAAAAAAAAATAGATAATCCAGTCTTATGTCCATTAAAAATAAGAAGCTATAATTCAAAGCCTACTCATAAAGAAAACTTCAGGCCCAAATCACTTTATCAGTGAATTCTTTAAACATTTCAAAAAGAACCAACACAAATCTTATATAAATTATTTCATAGAATGGATAAAATAAAATCACTTCTGAACTCATTTTATGAGGCCCCCTACCAAAACTTACCAAAAAATAATTATTACCAGAAAGGAAAAGTATAAGCCAATCTCTCTCATGAACATAGATGAAAAAATCTGACAAAATCAAATAAAAATACTAGCAGATCAAATCCTATGATACAGAAAAAGAAGATTTCAACCAAGTTAATTTATAACAGTAATACAAGGCTAGTTTAACATTTGAAAATCAATCAATATAATTTACCCCATGAGGTAAATAAGAAAAATTATATAGTCACTAAACAGATGCCCCAGACAAGCATTTGATGAGATTCAATGTCCGTTCATGATGTTTAAAAATCTTGATAAACTAGTAATAGAAGAAATCATCACTTCTATTGAGCATCATAATGTTTAATGTACTATTAAACATTATCATCATTGTATTTCTATTAAGCACAGTGGTCCAAAGAAAAGAAATTAAAATTATTAAAATTATTTTTTTAAGTTTTAAAAGAAAAATCTGTGTCATTGATCACAGATTATAGAATTATATACATAAAATATTCAAAATAATCTACAAATAAACTATTGATTAAAAAGCGAGGGGCGCCTGGGTGGCTTAGTTGGTTAAGCGACTGCCTTTGGCTCAGGTCATGATCCTGGAGTCCCAAGATCGAGTCCCACATCAAGCTCCCTGCTCACTGGGGAGTCTGCTTCTCCCTCTGACCAACCCCTCTCGTTCTCTCTCTCATTCTCTCTCTCTCACATAAATAAATAAAATCTTAAAAAAAAAAAAGTGAATTTAGCCATCATGGGATACAGACATCATACTTAAAAATCAACTATATTTCTATATACTAACACTGAACAGATGGAAAATGAAATTTTAAAACAATATCATTTACATTGCTATAATGTAAGCTATCTAAGAATCCCCAGCATCAAAAATACCAGATACCTAGGAACAGCATGTGTAAGACCCATACATTGAAAACTACAAAGCACTGCTGAGAAAAATTAAGGAAGAGCTACAAAATTGGAGGGATATACTATGTCCATGGATTAGAAGACTAAGTATTGCAAAGATGTCAGTTCTCCCCATTGATCTTGAAGTTCAATGTAAACCCAATCAAAACCTGAGCTGGTTTTTCTATAAAAATTAATAAACTGATCCTAAAATTTTACATGGAAAGGCAAAAGAGCTAGAACAGCCAAAAAAAAAAAAAAAAAACCATGAAAACGAATAAAGTTAAAGAATTTACATTATCAAATATCAAGATGTATGATAAAGTATAGGGTAATTAAAATAGTGATATTGGGATAAGATGGACAAGTAAATCAGTGAAACAAAGTAGAGCATCTAGAAAATAGACCACTCATATAAGATCACCTAATTTATGAAAAAAGTGCTACTCAATGCAATGGGGGAAAAGATGGTACGTTTAATAACTGACATTTTTAAATGAAATTTTAACCTACCTCAAAGCATGCATACATATCAATTCCACATGAATTACAGATCTAAATGTAAAAGGAAAAACAATAAACCTTCTGGAAAGTAACACAGGCTATATTCTTAATGTTGGGGTGAGCAAAATAACTTCTGAATACAGGACACAAAAATCACTTACCATAAAAAGAAAAGATTAATAAATATAACTTCCTCAAAATTAAGAACTTACATTTATCAAAAGATACCAGTAAGGTATGTAATACACATATCCAGCAAAGAATTCATACCCAAAATATAGAGAGAACTTCTAAAAATCAATGAGAAAAAAATGGACAACCCAATTTTTTAAAAAAGAAGCAAAAGACTTAAGTAGGCACATAATGAAAGAGGACATCCAAATGGCCAATACGCATAATAAAAGGTGCTATCTAACCATTATTAGCCATCAAGAAAATGCAATGATAATCACAATGATTTCACTTTTAAACCCTTCAGAATGGCTAAAATTTTAATTTGTTGGTGAGTATGTAGAGCAATTAGAACTTTAATACTCTTCTGATGGGAGTGTGACTGGTAGCTACAACTCAGAAATCTATTTCCCAGTATATACTAAAATTGTACAAACACATATCCTGTGACCCAGCAATTCCACTCCTTTGCATATATCCAACAGGAATGCATACATATGTCCACCAAAAGACACATACAAGAATATCTATAACAGCATTGTTCATATAGCCCCAAACTGGAAACAAAACAAATAGCAGGATGGATAAATAGTGGTAGATTCATGGAATAGAGTACTACACAACAATGAAAAATGACTTTCTGATACACATAATCACATTAATGTATCTTACAGAAATAATTTTGAGGGAAAGAAGTGAAACACAAGAGCGTACTTGCTTTATGATTGTACTCATATAAAGTTCCAAAACATCAGAAGCTACAGTGACAGAAATCAGAATGATTACTACTTTCGATAATGACTGGGGAGAGGTATAAAGAATGCTTTTGCAGTGTTAGTAATGTTCTACAACTTGGTCTGGGTGGTGTTTACATGGGTATATTACTCTGTAGAAACTTACCAAGCTTCTTTCATTTATGAATCTGCTATACTTCAATTAAAATGTTTTCCCAAAAAGTATGCTATGTGGACAGAAGTTATATGATTATATTAAGTCTCTAGTGTCCAGAAAAGTTTATTTTTTTTATACAGAGAATTTATCTCTCGTCCATTTACCCTAATGCTAACTCAAAAAACTTGAGAAAGTTAAGTTCTTCTTTATCCATATAAGGCCTTGTTATATCAGTTGTTCTGTGGATGTGCACATACAGCCCCAAGCAGACACTGATAAAAACAGATTTTAACTCTCACATGGTAAAAAAGAAGGTAATGTCTTAGAACCTTTGATGACCTGAAAATAACCTGCCATCTAGGTGACATTTACAAGGAGAAGTTTTTTAAACTTGTACATTTTTACACTAAACTTTCCTGAGGAATCAACCTCCATCGCCTGTTACCTTCGGGGAACACAGAGGTTAATAATATTCATTCACTTGAACACACACAAAAATCTCAAAATAAAAGAATGCTCTGCATGATACTGAGTACCAGGTGGCATTCTGACTGACCACGAAGAGAAAGTAGAGGGAAATCCTTTTTTCAAGCAATTTTAAAGAGCTGTATATTTAAGTAGCAAAGAACACGAGCATATCCAAAGGAAATCAATTTTGACACCTGCTTCATAGATACTCAGATTTTACAAATAATATTAAGGGCATTCCATATCCTTTGGGAATGTGCCTTGACTTCACAAAGCCTGTCGCCACAAACGGGCACTTCCCTGAAGCCGAAGCAGGGGTGGGGGGGAGGATCCTGCCATGCAAAGAAATTCTCAGGAAGCTGTGAAGATATTAGCTATTTTACTCAATTTATTCCAAGCTGAAACATAATAGTACATTATAAATCTCTTTTGATTTTACTTAATCTAATGAAAAAATGTTCATCTTTTTGATAAGTGCTCATTAGCCATTTTTTTCTGACATAAACAGACAAGAAAGATGTTCTTGTGCTGCATTTAAAACGCAACTCAGCTAATTACAGTGCAATGACGCAAAGAAGAAAATCAATGCACTGAAGTTTCTCACTTGAATTGTCTTTATAGTTGAATTAAATATCTAACCAAAAAAAATTTTTTTAAAGGGCCCCAGCAGTATATTTTATACTCAGGTTGAATAATGTTTAAGTAAACAAAGGCCAAATTCTAGCATATGATATAAATTTTTTAAAATTTTCTGATGTCATTTACTCTCTAAAAATAGTCACTGAATTTATGAAAAGGGTACATGCTTGGAGGGGGAGCAGTGTGCTGTCCTTTTGAGAAATGGTGATAAATCTGCATAAGCAATTCACCCTATTTTACCCAGTCCCTGGTAAGACCAAAAGCCAACGTGTAGCTAATAACCGGTCCGGGTGGGAGCCAGGCCAGGGCATGTTAATAGCATAAAGCTAAGTGATTTCTGTAAGAATCAAACTTTCAGCCCAGGCTGATGCCCAGGCTTTTGGGGAATATCAGATAGTTTGGACTTTTTGGACCTCAGAGTATTAATCCGCTGAAACCTTATCCTGAACAAGTCTAACAAAATTAATGCCACTTCCCAAAATGCTTGATTCACGCTCCAGGAAGAATTTCACCTACAGTAATCTGATCCTTTGGGTATCTTAAATCCAGCCTATTACCCAAATGATCATTTCATTGATTTTTTTAAATTCATGTTTTATTATAAAGTATATTTATCTGAAACTAGAAACTTTAAAAATTACTTTAGCTCTATGATATATAAATTATGCATATTGTACCCAAACTCACAGGACAAAACATCATGAGAGAAGTAAGTAAAATTGATTACTTAGCTACTTCTTCCTACTTTATGAAGTCACTATTTAAATAAATACATGCAGCTTTTTTAAAAAAAAGCCATCTTATGAAATCAGTATTAAATAAATACATGCAGCTTTTTAAAAGCTTGTTTTAATGAACAAACAGAATAGCAAGAGAAGAGTCTATTGATGAGCTCATTGGATGGACGGTTGTCCAAGTCACCTTCACAAATGATTGTGCTATCATTTCATAGTCATTAGCCACCGGATACTAAGAAAAAAGACACACATAATATTTCCTGTATGGGGGTGGGGGAGGCTGCATGCAAGAGGCATTGCAATTAAAAGCAGTGGTCAGAGTAGAGCCAATTAAAAAAGTAACAAAGACACACAGAAGGTGAGGGCCTCTGAACATTTTGTACTACCTCTTTCCATCTACTATTCTGCAATTTCTCATTTGCATTTCAGTCTTCCTCATTTAGCTGGGAGCTCCCCAGGGACGGGACTAAGTGAATCATCTTTTTCTCCCCAGCGTATAATACAGCACTTGGCAGGAATTGCTCAATTTCTTGTTTGTTGAATGAACAAATGAAAGAAACAAACTCTTCACCTGCTCCACAGAGAATCAGTCACATCTCCTCCTACATTTTTAACTTTTTTTTTTTTAAGATTTTTTTTATTTATCTATTTGAGAGAGAGAGAGAGTGAGAGAGAGAGCGCAAGAGGGGGTAGGGTCAGAGGGAGAAGCAGACTCCCTGCCGAGCAGGGAGCCCGATGCGGGACTCAATCCCGGGACTCCAGGATCATGACCTGAGCCGAAGGCAGTCGCTTAACCAACTGAGCCACCCAGGCGCCCTCCTCCTACATTTTTAAAGTGATGCTTTACTGTTTGCCTTTAGTATCCCCAAATAATCTTCCTGTCCTCTAGTCCAGTGATCTCCGAAGTGTGGGATATGCATCAAGCATTTATCTAGGATGATCCAATGATGAGAAGCATGGGGAGGCAGGAAGAAAATACTAGAACTTCCATTGGGGAGGCAGGAAGAAAATACCAGAACTTCTATTCGTGTTTATTTTTTTATATCAAGACTAAAAGACAAATTAAGCATCACTGGAATATATTATATGGGTTAATGCTGACACCCTCACTCACAGCGGGACCTGAGATGTCCTAAGGAAAAGTAGGATTCCACTCTAGAATGGCATCCTTCCTTGGACAGGGCCAAGAATAAGTAGATTTACACATCATACATTGCTATAGACAGAATGTTTACATCCCCCCAAAATTCATATGGTGAAATCTAATCCCCAACATGATGGTATTTGGAGGTGCTTAGGTCGTGAGGGTGGAGTCTCATGAAATGGGATTAGCGTCCTTATAAAAGGGACTCCAGAGCATTTCCTCACCCCTTCCACCATTAACACAGTGAGAACACAATCATCTATAAACCAGGAAGCCACCCTGAGCCGGACACCAAATCTGCTGGTACCTTCATCTTGGACTTCTCAACCTCCACAACTGCGAGAAGAAAATGTTGTATATAAGCCAACAAACCATCTTCTCTAGTTTTTATTTTGAAATCTTTTGATTATAAAAATGACACATCCACTTGATGAAAACATGCCAGCTCTACAAGAGCATTAAATGAAAAATACCCACTCATTGCCTTTATAAAAAGTTACTACCCCATTATTCAACATCTTGTTCCCTACTATCCACCCACACTGGTTCTTCACTCCCATCCTGCCCCCAACCCACATCTGGATGTCCACATTCATGGACGGGATTACTGGAATTGTCACGTAACCACTAGACTAACTGAGCTCTCTGTCTATTCTCTTTAAGATCATTTACCACTTTTGTAATTATAATATTGTTGCTGTGATTCTTTAACTGATATCTGTCTCCTCCTCTAGACAGAGATTCTTTGAGGGCAGGCACCCACTGCTGTTGCTTTCTTAGTTTGTCCTGATTCTAGAAAGCACTCAACAAATATCTGATGACTAAATGAATGCTGACAAAGTGCTTGCTTCGGCAGCACATATACTAAATGAATGCTGACAAGTATTACAAATAGTAAAAGTTCTGGAGAACTGAACCAATCAATGCTTGTCTGTGCACCTCAGTGACCCCTGGTAAGGGCTGGGAAAAACACGGATGTCAGAGATAAAAAGGGCTATACTCATTATTTAGGTCAAGACGCTTCTATTCCCTGAGTCACCCCAGCTGAGAAACAGCAGCCCTGGTCTATTTGAGCTTCTAGGAGACAGAAAAACGATTTCTTCTTTGTGTAGTGACCTACCCAAGGGAAGAATCTTTTTCATCAGGCCCTTCCTTACCTCCCAAAGTTTTCTTCTTCATAAACAAAAGGTCCTGATATCTGAGAGGCTCTCATGTTGAGTGAGACTTATCCAGCCGGACTTGGAGTGTAAAGCGCCCCCCATGAACCAACTCTCTGTCTTGATGGAAAATAAGTGATGTGCACCATGAGCTCCATAGTAAACCTCTGTCTGTAACACGACAAAACCTCACCACTTGATTTCGGCATCCTGAACACAGCCAAGGAGCACAGGCCTACTACACTCACCCTCAAATCTTCTCTGCGGAGAACAAAGCAAGAGTGTGCCAAGGGCACCCAGTGATGACTGGGCTGGGGTGTAAACCCAACCAAACCGCGTAGGGTTTCTTCCTTTTCCCCTTCCTCTAGGGGTTGGAGACCTAGTACATGAAGATGACAGGGCAAGGCAGGAAATCATTTTAGCATAAGGACAGTATGGGAGACACCCAATATGGATTGTTTGTCATATTTTACAAATACTCCCCACCCAGAGAAGATATTGTGAAAATCCCCTCAAACCCCATCATTCAGTGCTCTGGTACCACCTGGTCAAGGACACACGGAATCAACCACCGAAAGGGCATAATTCTGAGGACTGGGAGCAAACAAATAAAAATGAAGAGGCCACAGGGCAGGAGAGAAAAGGCAAGAGCACAAGACAAGGAAGATTTACTCAGCCTCCTTGAACCTGCTTCTCCATCTACAAAATGGGAGTAATGAATGCAAAGTCCTGAATTTAGGTGTAAAACGTCACGGGCACAAATCTAAGGAGGGGACTCTCTGATGAGAACCAGGGGGTTTAGTTGACCAAAGGTCAATATGACACACGTGTGATGTATGCAATTGTTTTTAAATACAGTCTCCAGCTGCATGAATAGAAGTAAAATTGTTTGCAACAAATAAAGAAAGAACAAAAGTCTATATTCTTTCTGCATGAATTTGAGGTACAGCGTTCAGTTTTCAGGGGAACTCTCAAGTTCCAGAGGAAGACGAGCGGCATGGCAAAGGCCTAGAAGTCGCGCTACCCGGGATGAACACAGGGAAGGCTCCCAAAGCCCACGGAAAGCCCACCCCTGCTCATCATCTTGGCTCGGCTCGTGCCTCACCACCTAGTCTGCGAATCTGGCAATCGTTAGCCTCCTCCTGATGATGACACCACCCTTTCTTTATCTCAGCAGACAACAAAGGATTTCATTAAACAGGTCAATTCAATCTAATATTTTATGTGTCTGTATAAATATATAAGCATTTATTTATATCCTGCCTCATTCTAAAAGGGATCCAAGGTGGTTTACAGTGATTTATTAAAAAAAAAGCAAAATAGCATACAGTGGAGAATAGATAAGAAAGATAAATATTATTTTATTCTACCTCTCCTCCTCTCCCATCCTCATTTTTGCCTTGGGTTCCCAAGTCACATATGCCATCCAATTTGACCCAACACCTGTTCTGAATGAGTGGCCGCGGCAGCGGCAGCCTGAATCAAATCTATGCATCCAGCTTCATCTTCCCCACTCCTCTTCTTCAGTCTTAACACTGTCAGGCACCAGAAACACAGTGGCACCAAGACAAGGCCTCTGCCCCCACAGAGTTACCGGTGTAGCAACTCATCTTCTTCCCAACAGGTAGGACGCTTAAGAAATTGGCAACGTTGACTTAGAAAGTGCAAATTTGGGCACAATGGGATTGGTGCCTCCAAAACTAGAAGGGCTCTCATATGATTTCTTTTCTTCTTCTGGCTTTGAACTATGCTATTTTATGTGTACCCTTGTTTGAAGAGGCCTCAGATTCCTTTTGGATCTAAGGAAATGAGAAATGAGTGAATACAGGCCAGCAACATAGCAGAGCAGTTAAATGCAGGGATATGGGAGTCCGCTGACTTGGTTTCAAATCCAGGCTTGGCTATTAGCTACAATGTTACATTATTTTAGATTCCTTAGACTTTGGGCAACTTACATAGCATCTCCTTGCTTCAATTTTCTCATCTTTAAAATAAGAATATCAATATGTTGGGAAGATTAAGTGGCATGACGCATGTGAAGCACTTAGCCCAGGAACTAGCAATGGTAGTTAGTGATCATTAAATACAAACATACTTGGAAATATAAAAATGTATAAACATTAAATATATGTAAGCCTACTTGAAGACATATTATGTAGAAAAGGGTATCATCATGAGAGCCTATGGACCTGAGAAACAAACAGGGTTTTAGAGAGGAGGGGGGAGGGGGGATTGGTTAGCCCGGTGATGGGTATTAAAGAGGGCACGTACTGCATGGAGCACTGGGTGTTATACGAAAACAATGGATCGTGGATCACTACATCAAAAACTAATGATGTATTGTATGGTGACTAACATAACATAATAAAATTTTAAAAAAAAAGAAAAGAAAAGAAAAGGGTATCATGATACCAGTTAGCTGAACTGGGATTTTATTTTCATCACTTCTCGAAGCAAAGTCTACGTTTCCTTAGATGGAGATTTCTACTCTTGAGTTTAAAGAATGAGTTTCTAACATCTAGAGTATTTTAAAACTCACAAAATTAAAAACTGCAGCAACACAGGAGTAAATTCTCTGTTGTTACAAATGGATAAGCAGCATGATCCCTCCATCATGGCTGTCACTGGGAGGGGGCTGAGCTACGGTCTATAAATTCCCTTCCTACTGCAAGACTCTGAATTTGAATTAAAATATACTGTACAGTGAGAACAAAAGAATCATATAGCCCCAGGATGGCCCTTCTGTCTGCTTGACCTCAGAAGACTAGATCAGAAGAATTGAAGGCGGTTTTCTGAAGCACAGCAAAGATAAGGAATTCCCGGACCTGAGAAGACTCAGATGGCCAGAGGCCAAAACATAGTGTGCTGGATTATTCTGCTTGGCTCCTGGAAACCAAATGCAAATCTAATCAACAATCAATCAATATTTATTGGATCCAGCATTATGAAAAGCTCCAGACACGGTACCAGAAATAAGACTGAGCCACAGGAATAGGCTGAGAGATCACTAAGGATGACAAGGGCCATGAGCCTTATTTTCTCTCTCAGGAGCTGGGCTGTGTTCCCTGAAGCACAGGTCAACTGTCAAGTGTTTTCAGGTGCAAGCTGCCAGGCCTGGGGGTCACTTGGAGATACCATTCCTCAGTCCCTGTCCTACACGGTGAGGTCCATGCTTGGAGAGCTACAGCATTAGAATTCTGAGACTGTTGCCCCATAAGGCTGGTGGTGGTCTTCCCAAACATGGTTTCTTGACAAAATATTCAACAGAAGCGTGACAGACAGTAAGGAGTAGTCGAGGATCCCCAGAATGAATATTTTTAAAGTTTGCATTTGAGCTCCTAGGAGAAAGATACATCATCACCAAATAAATGAGAACATCTGAAAAATATGTGCCCTTATCAGATAATTTTAAAATAAATTGTTATTTTTCAAGCCGCTCTCTGGTTCCTTACAAATGAGTGTTAACTTCTGTTCCCCATCAAAAGCTTTTTTATGCATTTACTCCCAAGTTGTCATGCTGCCTACAAAATCTGCAATAAAGCAATTAGAAGCCATGGAGTAAACAAAATGTGTTCAGTAGAATGGCAGGCTGAGGAAGCAGATCAGAAATATTTACACACTGTCTGTCAGGGTGTTTTCTGGCTTTTTCTCTGTTTTATTCATTTATACTAATGTGTGGACAAGAGAGTTGAAAACATTTTGCTAAGAATGAAACCCTGAGATTTATATGAAATTCCTAATCTTATCCTTGGGAAAGAAGCCACAATCTGTTTTCAGGCAAGAGTAAAACACTTGCAATTCCCTTCGAAAAACAACATCCAATCTTCCCTTAAATTGAGATGCCAGAGCCACTAGATTGTGATTTAAATCAGAGAACAAAATTAGTCCAGGTACATCAGGGTAGAAGGAGAAGCAGAGCAGACACTGGTAAATAGCCTATGAATTCAAAATGTAGAGTCTTCCCCCTGCCCCCAGCCAATTCTGACTTCCAACCAATTAGAGAAATAAATTGGCAGTTCACCTACAACTTGCTGGTAAACAAACATTTTTCACCAGCCACTTCATGACTGTTTTTTTGCTGTGCATTTTAAAATTCCATAAAAAACTGGGATGGAACAATAACTCTCAGAGTTCACAATAATCGCTGGCAGGGCTCTAATGAAAAACAAAATCTCCACCTCATTCCAACCATTTGCCATAGTAACAGAAGCCTTCCTTTATGAATATTAGCATGGCCGGCGGGGTGGGCAGGAACCTCAGTGAGGGGCAGGGACTGGCAAGAGCAGCTAAAATACTGCATCTTCTGGTTAAACCCGAGGAGACTGGGATTTCAAGTTGGGTATCAAAAAGCACAAAGACGGACCAATGTTAAGGACAGACTTGGCCAAACACCTTTATGAGCGGCAGAAACGGAACCGACCATCCTGGATGGACAGAGGCTTGGCCTGCTAAGATTTCTTTGTGCTCTTGGTACATAGATCCATTTGTTGATTCTTCTTACAAACTGGAATAAAGGTTTGGCCTCCATCTTCCCACAAAACTCAGTACACCTGGGGAAAATCAAAACCCCAGATTCATCCACTCTTCTCTTTGGGTTCTGTAATCAGCAGACCTCTACTGGCAAGAGAATGGCAGGAAAGGGAGGGAACCCACTCTATTCCACAGAGGTGCCTTTATCTCTACAAATGTGTCCCACTGGCAGGTTGGCCGGAACCAGACCTACCTCTCTAAGACAAGGGCATTTCAGGACTCAGCCCAAGGTGGCATCTATTTAACCCAAAACTCTGCCATCAATAGAGCCCACAATCTGCCTAGCAGGCTTCGTCTGCCCCCCACCCTCCCCCTGAGAAAGGCATTGGTCTCAGGTGAGGGGACATGAAATGCCAGAAATGACAGAGCCTTCGACAAAATAATTTTTGCAAAGATTCAGGTAGGGATAAGGGGGTGGGGTGCTGATTTGCATTCATCTAATATGCTAGCATTAAATTCTGTCCAAGTGGGCTTTTGTCATGTAGCTATTATACCAAATACTGGGAAGCGATCATCAACCGAAAGCAAAGTGGTTCTTCCTTAGAGAAAGGTTTCAAATTCACCATCTTTTTTCATGGAAGAGGTAGGTCGGGAGGTGGGGAGGTGGGTTTCTAAAAGACACAGCAGATCACAAATGTGCTGATCTAACATTGTCAATGACATCTCATCCCAGATGGCAAGTGAAGGAGACACTGGGATTTAAGGCACCTAGACACCTGCCAACAGAATATGAAGACATAAGGAAAAAACAAACAAACAAGAATCCTTAAATTGCATGGTTCAAAAGGCACACAGGTCTAAAGGCAATCTGAAGAACGATTTTAAGCATCATAAGCATCTAAACCTCAGAATAATAAAAACTTCCAAAGGCAGGGAATGGGAATGCTGACTAAATTCAAATCTGTTCAGAGACTTTATTCCAGGGCACGAGGCTGAGTTGCTGCAACGTACACAAGTGGGGTGTAAAGTCAATGGGATTACATTTTCCTAATTATCTTCTGCTTGAGCTTTACAGCACATACACAAAATGAGATCAGCCGGGACTTGCCTCTCTAACAAATCACTCAGATTTAAACATTGCTCACATAAACAAAGCGGGGTGGGGTGGGAGAGAGAGAGAAGCCCAAGGCTGGGAAAAGACAGAGAAGGGCTTCTTCAATCACAGTTGCAAGGAACAAAAACCTGGAGGGGGGAAAGAGTTGCTGGACCGCCACCAAATCTCCCCCACTGGAGACAAGAGCCCATCTGCTGAGCTCGGCAACTTCTCTTTAACTACCATTCAGCTCGCGTCTCTGCAGAGATCTGTCTGCAGAACTGGCAGATGGACCCCTGCTTCCCCGAGTCGCTGTGTTATTTGTTTAATAAATTTAATTAATATCCACACTGCATTGGATTGCTCCCAGAAAAGGGGCCGAAGTGCTCCCTTTCCCCAATAGCTACATGATGAGTGATTTCCCAGAAAAGAGCAGATAACAGTGCCCCGGGGCCACTGAGAAATTAAAAGTACCATAAGCTTACATTACTGCCCATGGATTACTTTCTCATAGTACACTAATATCCTTTTTTGAGGGGTATTTTAACTTTATGAAAGTATGTAATTCCAAAAAAAGGCAATCCAAAGATTACCTCTTCTCTCAGATGGTAGATTTATTGGAATGGTTTTAAAAGAATCCGATTTAACCTTATATTCAATACTTTCATCTATTTCCCCCAAATGAAGCATCATGAATGGTAAGGAGGTTTCTTTTGGCGAACAGCTAGCTCCAGGACCATTGTGAACAAATTGAAAAACCTCACTGGTCATATTGAACTTGTATTATTTCCTGAGCTGAACAATGTGGCCACTGCAAATAAAGGAGAATAGAAAGGGTCTTGGACAAAATCGAGGCAGTACATGCTTCCTCTTCATTAAGTGGAGTGCCAAGCTGCTTAGTGACAGAGTCCCTGCAATCAACAAGTATGAATTAAAGCAGTGTTTTACTTGCCCTGTTATCCAATGTCATCCTGTCCTTCTCCACAGCCTATTTCATCTTAACCTAGATTTCCCACAGTGTGTTCCCAGAAAGAATAGTCCCTTAAGGATATAAGGGTCTAGGAAACATTGTATCAAAGAAGGTTAAACAGGTTTCTTCACTGCAGGACTTCTCAGAGCCTTTAATTTGTGCTAACAGGCATTGTGACTATTTCTGCAGAGGAGGGATGGGGTTCAATAGAAAAGGCAGCATTTCCTAAGACCCAGGCATGTGTGGCTCACCACTATATCCCAAGGCTTAATACAGGGCCTGGCAAATAGCAGGTACTCATTAATATTTGTTGAATGAATCGATCAGTGAACAAATGAATGAAGGAGCAAAGAAGTGAACCCCCAATGGTTTTGCTTAGGGATAATCTGCAGACACTTGAACATTACCATGGATAAGATTTTAAAAACAAACAAAATCATTTCCACACTAAAGAAGAATTGAAGGGACTTGAATCAACTGTCGACTTTGTTGGGTTTCACTTTCAAGGTGCTATTTCCTTATATTAGGTTTACTTTGCATTTTAAACTCTTCTTCACTGCTAAGTATCCTAAACAATCCCTCCCACCCCCGTTCCTTTACATGTCATGAAAACCTGATCTTGGAGAATTCTGTACACTTCTCAGCTCCTTGGCAAGACCACAGTTTTTTGTCTTTGATATGCTTAATACCTTCCCAGAATCTGTGTAATGAATTCAATTCAATCATAGGCACTGAGCTGAGATGAAAAATTACTCCTTTCAAAGGAGTTATTTTAAATGCAACAGCTTACAAAGCAGAATTATTTTGAGAACTTGTTGATAGTTGCAATGTCAAACTTGTTAAATTGAAATTAAAGTTTTAATAGAAAAAATTAAAATTTATTATAGTGTAGGTTAACCCTTGTTAACCTTTGTGCCTTCTGTCTAAAACAACCCCCTATTGTTCATTTTCCTTATGTCATTTTCCTACAATACTCCATCCTGTTGATATAGCACTGAGTTCACTTGTCGTTCCCCCAGTTTCAGACAACTACAGCCCTTCCTGCTAATTTGATACTCATAGAGAATACACAAAACGGCACTCAATCCTACATAGCCAGAATAATGACAAGTATCTCCCCTCTAGCTCAGCTGGCTCCTAATTTCTAAACTTAAAGAAAAAATCTTCTGTTATCTGGTGACTTCAAGCTATTTATATTGAAAGCTCTCAGAAGGCTTTGCTAACAATAAAACCTTTGGGAATAAAAGGAGAAAGCAGAGAGGCTTTAAACGAGCAGTGTCTTTTTAAGATTTCCTGCATCAAAATATTTCTTGAATTGGAGAATAAATAATCAATAAATAGAATTCAAAAAATATTGGCTGTATATGAAAACAATGGATCGTGGATCACCACATCAAAAACTAATGATGTATTGTATGGTGACTAACATAACATAATAAAATTAAAAAAAAATATATGGGCTAGATTTTAGGAAGTAGAGGAAAAACAGAAGGGGCAGGAATTTGATATTTACTGCATGCCTATGTGCCAGCCATGGTGTTCAGTACTTACAATAATAATAAAAATAACTGAAAGCTACCATTCAGGTATATTACAAATACCGTGGTAAATCTTTATACGGATTTCTATTCCTCCCAGTAGATACCATTATAATTTTAAAGTTGAGGACACTGGGGCTCAGATATGTTAAGCAATGTGTCAAAGGTCACAAGGCTGGTGAGTAGAATGGGGGAGCTCAGAATGTTCGAGCCCTACCCATCTGACTCCAAGGCCCATGCTCCCAATAACCACTATGCTTTCCCACCCTATATGTATTATCCTAGTTCTGAGGCTATCTACAATAATACTGGGATTCTCTGAGGCCCTGCAAATGGAAAAGAACATAATGAAAATATTTTGCATTAACAAAATATGGCAGGGGCAGGAAACTCTTGGGACTGATGTGTGTAAAGACTATCCCTCAACTTAAATTTGTTAACCTCGTCAAAATCCCAAGTCTATCTAAACTGGTTGAGCTGTCTTCTCTATCACCAGATTTTCTGGCCCACATTTTAATGTGATTTTCTCCTGCATGTATCACTTTCAATATTCTAACTACTGTGATGCATTGTAATTCTTTATATCCCCCTCCATTCCTTCCTCACTTTAGGAGCAGCAATGAATACAGAAACTTAACAATAAACCTAGATGAAAGATACAGAAGTACCCCTCTACAATTGTCTGCCTTCTCCCCAAAAGACCTCATTTTCCTGTAAGGCGACATGAGAATTTTAATTCCTAGAATAATTTATTAACAGATATTTTGGTTGTCTATCACTTATTAATATCAATAAGCATGTACTGGGCACCTCCCAAGTGCTCTCTCTCTGCCACCAGATCCTGGATAGGATACATTCTGTTATCCCTACCTCACATGGATGATGTATTAGTTATATATTGTAGTGTGATGATTGGCCCCAAAACTTCGCAGCTTAAAACAACAAATATTTATTACCTCGCTGTTTCTGTGGATAGGGAATCTGGGCACAGTTTAGCTGCTTGACTCTAGCTCAAGATCTTTCAAGAAGCTGCACCCACACTGTCAAATGGGGCTGCAGCCTCATCTGAAGACTCAAGTCAAGTGGGGAGGGATCCACTTCCAAGCTCATTCACCTGGTTGTTGGCAGGATCTAGTTCCTCGAGAGCCGATAGACTGAAGGCTTCCTTTCCTTCTTGGCTGTTAGCCAAAGTCCTCCCTCAGTTCCTTGCTACATGGGTCTCTCCACGGGGCAGCTCATCCTGTATCAGGCAGCTTCCCTCAGAGACAGAAAATGACAGGAGAGAGAGAGAGAGAAGCTGCAGTATTTATGTCACCTGATCTCAGAAATGACATCTCATCACCTTTGTCATATTCTATTCATTACACGTGAGTCACTGTCAGGCCCAGCCTACACTCAGGCAGAAGGGAATCGCACAAAGGTTTGAAAACCAGGAGACAAGGATCACTTAGGGCCACCTTAGAGGATACCTATCTCTAATGTTGCACTTCTGAGCCTCAAGGGACACACACACACACACACACACAAATGAACATCTACAAAATAATCCTTATTTCCCAACATTTCTGGTTTAAAACTAAATGAACTCATTTAGGAAAATGCCCATGTACAACAAACACTTTAATTCTTTCAACAAATACTACAGAGTGCTGAATAGGACCAGACACTCACTGCTCTGCAACTTTTCTTTAAAAGTAACTAAAATTGTATCATAAAAATTCACCAAGACCATGACCAAGCTCCTCTTCCCACAAGCAAAGATTCAGGAGAATAAAGATTAAGACAACCACTGTTCTTTTCTAATTAAAACCACCTCAGCATTTACTGTTAGCAACTATTTTAAGAATGCATTTTCAGGCTAGAGCTTCGATGAGCAAATCCACTTGCAGACAAATATAAAACACATTCTCTAACATCGGCTTTAATAATGATAGTGGTGCTATTTCAGTCTCCCTATGCCTTCTTCTTTTTGTCTTACAGCTCAACTGACCAGAATTTGGGAGGGAAAGAAGAGTATTATCTACTGATTCCCTTCAAAACTCAATATACATCAAGTAGAGACCATCGATGATCAATGGCACAAACTGGACATTTCATCTGTGATGCAAAGAAAACACTTAAGCTCCTCCAAAATTTTAATTGCCTTAAGGGAGAAGAAAAGAAGGGTGAGAGGAAATCATTTAGAAAGAAATTCATGAGCTGGCTTAGGTTCAGCTATAGAGAAATAGCATTCCATCTCTCTGTACACCTCAGTTTTTGTAAAGACACTCATTACACGTGTAAATATATATATTACAACCTGTAATAAGTGCCAAAAAGGAAAGAAAAAAGTGATAGACAGTAAAGAGAATTGCAGAGTCAAAGAAGGTCTCTCTAAAGAGGTGATATTTAAGCTGAGAAGTGATGAAGGAGAAGGTTCCAGGCATGTTAAAAAAAAAAAAAAAAAGGAATGTTCCAGATAGAGGGAATAGCATGTTTCCTGATAAAAGGAAGAGCTTGGCATGCTATAGGAATCAAGAAGGCCACCACTGGGGCAGAGAGTGGAATCAAATAAGATCTCACTGGCTATTGTGTGGGAAATGGATAGGGCATGACTGGCAGCAAAGAGATCAGTTATGAGGCTGCTATAGTCATTTAGGGAAAAGATGATGGTGGCCTGATCTGGGGCATTGTCAAAAGAAACAGAAGTCAGAGGCAAGAAATATTTAGGAAGTAGAAATGACAGGTGAGATTGGATGGGGGTGGTGATAAAGAGGTGGAGAGAGAAAATGAGAGAGAGAGAGGGAAATGACTTCTACATGGATGACTTCTGTGTATCTGGATTATCAACCTGGTGAGCGGTGTACTTCCATGTGACCCATCTCTCTGGCTTTGAGAAAGCAGCTTCCCAGTTGCCTTGAGAAAAATTCTGCAGAACTTAATTCTCACTTTTCATCCTGTCAGCCATGGGTGAAATCCCCCATTAACTGGGAAGTCAGACAGGAAACAGACTAAAATGCCCGCAGAAAGAGGACTGAGAAGTTATAGAGTATGCATACAATCGAGAAAAGATTTTTATTGATCATCTGTTCCAACCACTCTACTTTAACGATGAGCAAAGTGTGACTCAGGGATGTTGAGGAGCCAAGACCAAAGTTAAAGAGCCAGTTAATGACAGAACCAAGGCTAGAATCCAGTTCTCCTGACAGGACACAATATGAATGAAGCAGCATATGACAAATGGGTACAATGATGACATGTACTTAATAGCCATGTATTTACATTTTCCTTTCCTCCCACCTCCAATTCTTGATAAAGAGGTTCAGCATTTGAATGCAAATTGGTGGGGGGGGGGGGCATAAAATTTTGCATCCTGTTTTGAAGAGAGCCTGCTAAACATATGCTATGGGTACTAAACAGTAGTGCTCTAAGTATTACTGCAAAGAAGGAAGGGAAGGAGGTGGGAGGGGAAGGGAAAGAAGGGAAGGGACTGAAGGATGGGAAGGAAGAAAAGAAGGCAGGCAGGCGGACGGGAGGAGAGAGAAAAAAAAGCTAAAAATTTTAGCCTCCATTATGTTGTTGAAAATAAACAAATTTGGACCCTATATGAACCTGTGGTGCCTCTTTTGCTTTACTAGGCTATAAATGGTAATGAAATCTGTGGGAAAAATTTTAATATTTCAATTTCCTAAGCCTAAGGATAGATTTTATCGATTTTACGTTTTTCTAGTGGTCCAGTTCTAGTTCTTTTCCAATATGAAGGAACAGATTGTGAATTCAGAAAGAGGTAACAAATGAAAAGAGAGAAGATGATAAATACCCAATATCATTATTTTAGCTGGAATCTTCCCTTCCCAAATGATATTTCAGCACTAGCGGCATTCCATTTCACTCCTCAATCTACTGGCATTTACTTTTAACTCTCCTTTACAAATTCATTCTGATACAAAATTCAGAGAAAAATCTATGTAAAATATTTCAAATTGTGACATATCTCACAACAACATGTTTGACTAAATTCAAGTTCTCGGGACAACTTTGAGTGAAGTCTTTCATGCAGACTTACACCTCCAAGCTTTTAAAAAAAAATGCTTATGTCAACAGATCCAGTTTTACATGAGAAACAAATAGCTTTCATATACATTTACACCCACCAACAGAGAAAACAATCTAGCCTGAAGCTACCCATTTTCCCTGAAATTATGGACAGCCTATGCAAGTTGAAAATGTCTATACGAAAGCTTTAAACCAGAATTAATTTTGCTTAAGATATCCACCAAATCTTTATTCCTCTTAAGAGGAAAGTTAATTCTTAGGGCCTGGGCACATTGCAGATACGAAGTTTGGAAAGATCAATTGCTCCTTTTTCTTTATTTCATGCTCTCCACTCAAAATGGCTGGCTAAATTTAGGTAACACTTTTCCCCAAACTCTCATTACACCCCTCATTGTAAAGCACAATGTAACTGCTCAGAAAGTTATGAGTCATGGAAAAGAGGAGGTTATAAAGCCTTTCTCCTCTAAACTAAATAAAAGCATTTACTGCCAACCTCAGGAGAGAAAAGTCAAATCAGTCTTCCTGAAAGCGAGTGAATCAGTTCTATAAACTCCCACAAGATTCTTCTCAAATAATTTGCAAAAAGAATTAGTTCAGTCTTCACCAAAGGAGTTAAAAACAAATCCCACTGTGTTTCTGTAATTCAGTGATGAATATATGACTTGATAATTTTCTTGTCAGTGAAAGATCCAACTTAAACCTCTTCCAATTAGGTTCTGTATTTAAGTGATACCTTGAAGTTCAAATAATAAACTTTAATCAAGTAACAAAATAAAGCAAACCCTGGCATTTTAAGTATGTCATAAACAAAGAGGGCTGTCACAAATTCAACTCCACCACATCTCCGAACTCTCTCAGGACCTACGTATAGTGGCTGTGTCCACACCCAAGGGATCCATGGGCCTCCAACACCATCAGGCTAGGCAGAAAAGGGAAAGGGAGAAGATGAAAGGTCCATGCCTGCTATTTCTCCAGTGTGTTCAATTTTTCCGCCAAGAAAGCAAAGGGTTTTTTAAAATAGTCTCATCACAGTAGTCTACTACTCGCAGGCATCCAAAAGAAAGTAAGGGTCCATCATTACCTTTAAAATAGAGAAATAAATACCACCACTAGCTACATCTAGGTGAATATCCCCTTCACGGACGCACATTCGGCACTTGGACACATCCATCAGCCCCACCTCCCCACCCCACTGCCTAGATCAGAACTGGTAGGCACGCACTGATCTGACACGTAATGTGGCCCACCAGGGAAGTAGTCCATTAGGTGGCCAATCACGGGCCGCCCTCCAGCAACACCCCCATGAGGTCGGCTCCTCGGAAGGATATGAATCATGGTTAGTAATAGAGGCTGGTTCCCAATTTCCGCTACACTAACTCACCTGTGGCCGCCTCATCTTTTCCACTTGTCACATACGTGAGAAAGGGAGGAGTAGAGGTGCTGGGGCCTGCAGGGAGGGGGTGCGAGCACGTTCCATCTGAAAGATGATGCCTGACATTGACCAATCAAATTCCAGCAATCTTAGACCTAGCTGATGTCCTCACCAAGAGGCATCCAATCCTTAGGAAAAACCCTTAAACCACAACAAAATACTAGGGATAGATGAGTTGGTGCAAAAAAAGAGGCTAGACTTTCCCCTGCCTGGGCCCATGTCTTCCTCCCAAGCTCTAGAGAATTTTGTTTCCCATTTTTTATTAATACCTACATGCTCAATGCTGCGATAACTCTGAGTCTTCAAAGAATCCTTAGGCAAATGGCAACTTTCTACGGTATCGCAGGGTTATGCAGATGTTATTGGCAACTCTGGCACCCTAGGATTTTGCACACACGTATTGCTTCTGTTTAGTATTGCATTCAGTTTTGAAAAACTTATCTACCTGAGGTCCAGGTGTGGATTCCTTCCTCCAACTAGAACAAGTAATAGAAGTAGTAAATTTGCATGTGTGTGCCCGTGTGTGTAGAAAAGTGTATGAAATATTAGAATGGGAAGGTGAAAATCTGGGAGTAGAACAGTGGGCCAATCAACATGGCCCCCAGGCCTAGATTAAGAAATATCTTAGGTCTGAATGGCACTTTATAAACACATCTTTATAATTTATAAGCACATCTGTTTCATTTCAGGAAGCCTCATTCAGTCTAAAAGTACCAAGATGTGCCACAATTTACTATAACATGAAAACAGAATCCTGTTACCCAAGTACTGTGTTTCTTCAGGAAGTTTGTACTAGCTGTGAACAGATATCTTATCCTCGACATTCACAAATGTGGGAGAAGTCTTATGACCCTAAAAATTCTTGAAACCTCGAAGTCAAAATAAACAGGCCAAGTGTGCTAATCATCTGACAAATGTGGAAGGCTGAGATACCTTCCTTTTGAGTTTTATGAAGATATTCTAAAGCTCACTTTCCTGCAAGTAGGATTTTCAACATATAAATTTCACTAACGCACAAACTGAATAGAATCAGGTCAGTATAATCCTCATATTTCTGCCAGCTGGGATCCTGGATGTTGAGATGTGACTGCCTCTCCATGGGCCTGAAACCACCAATCTGTTTCCCACGGGTCACTGCACAGCCATCAGATGGAGACACTATGTGGTCACTACCCTAAGGAACAGATCCAAACCACCTACGTCGAGGGAAAAAGCTACAGCTCCCATTTCCAATCTCCCAAGCCACCCCAGTCCCTCTGCAAAGGAGTATCAATGGAGAGACTAAATGAATTGTTTACTTAATTGTGCTGTGCAAGCTGAATAATTGCATGCTTTCCAGAAAGGCTTTGTAACCAATGAGATGGCACTGGATCTGCCAAAACCTTTACCTTGAAGCCAACATCCTTTCTTTCTATAGTCTCTCTCCTATCACAAATAATGGCAACTCTGATATTATTTTCAGAGGAGGCAAAACCACGGCAGAAACATCAAAAAACATGTCTTTCAAAATGGAAAAAAAATCTCCATTAAGGTGCACCCGGTGAGAACTGCCATCTCCCTATATGCCAATGTGAAACCTTTAGTTACCAACCCCGATTTAATCCGTTACACACTGAAACAGCCAACAAACGGCAAAATAATCTACCTTTTGGGTGAGTAAAACTGGTCCATTAATGTAATGACCACATTTTAAGAGGATAAGAGAAATGTCATGAAAATAAGGTGGGTTTGAGGCTATTTTCCAAATATCAAGTATTGTGCAAGACTAGAAAGATGGAAAACGGAGTGTTATTTATGTGTTGAATTTTTAGGATGATAAAAATCAACTAATACCAAGACAGAAAATACTGAGATAAGATGTGTTGAGTGGGGAAAAAATCCCTTAAGGGTAGCAACAATGGAAATTTTAGTCAAAGAAAACCCAGTATTACTTAACAAGTCAAGAGAATAAGGCTAAGGGAGATGTCTTTAAAACTCGTTCGCCAAAATTTGCTTGAAGCATTAAAAAACAGTGGAAGTTCTCAAAACAAAACACATGCTTCTGGTAAAGGAACTGTTTGTAGCACTTATTTTGTTGTTTTCGTTTCATTATTTTGGTAAGGCTTCAAAGACATGGTTCAAAATAGACAAGTGTCCCTCCTACCTAATCTCCAGCCACCCATCCCTCTTTCCAGAGCCATCTACTATCACCAATTTCTTATGTTTTCTCCCAGACCAGAGATCTAAATATTCTTTAAACTCTATTTCATAAAAACTTTCCTCCTCTATGTTCTTGCCCTTGTTTGTTTGTTTTATTTTTTTGCAACAGTTTTTCATTAATAATAATCAGGGTCTTTTCTCTTTTGGTAGGTATGTGCTCATAGTTCATAGTTTGAGATTCTCCAATGGGCTGTTTCTTCTCAGAGGCCATAATCCCCCATGATCCAGTCTAATCGACAGGTCTCACAGGATTAGGACTTTAAAGGAACAGTATGCATCAGAATCTGACAAGAATGCAAAGATGCTATTTTTACCCAAATAACCTTCAAAAAACCAACATATTTAAAACAAAGGAAAATTACAATGTATAGCCGTCACCAAACCAAAGTTCTAAGAGTGTTTGAGTCTTGACCCAACAAAGTTGTCCTGATTCACGTGCTAGCTGACTTGGATTTTGGAATATCCACCTCATCTGATTTTTCAGGTGTAGACTGGCCCCAAGCAATATTGGCCTAAATACCTCTGAATGTGTTTGGGAGTAGAAAAGAGAGGATGGGTGTTTTATTGGGAGGAAAGATAAGAAAGGTGCCACACATAGTTGGAGAGGCCTCTCAAAGACTCCTTGCTATGAGAATACCCAAAAGGAAGGTAATATGCAAATTTCAAACATATCAGGTCACTTTTTTTTCCATCCCATACCCAACTGAGGCTATGGACAGTTAAGGGGGGGAGGGGGAAGACCCAAGTTCTAGTCCTGGTTTTGTCACAAACTTAATGTACCCTTGGCCCAATCACCTTTGATTCAGTCTTCATATTTATAAAATGAGGTCCTTTGCCTTGATGAGCTCCAAAGTCCTTTTTTTTTTTTAAGATTTTTTATTTATTTATTTGTCAGAGAGAGAGCGTATACACACAAACAGGGGAAGCAGCAGGCAGAGGGAGAAGCAGGCTTCCCGCTGAGCAGGGAGCCCGATGCGGGGCTCGATCCCAGGACCCCAGGATCATGACCTGAGCCGAAGGCAGACGCTTAACTGACTGAGCCACCCTGGCACCCCTCCAAAGTCCTTTTTACCTTCAACTTCCTCAGTCCAATATGCAATTTTTCTCCGTATATTGACTTACATACCTATTATATGGACATAAAATTCCTTTGATTTCCCACAAGTTTATTTGCCATGAAATGACAAACTATATACTTTAAATGTTTTTAAATCCTTATCAAGAAAGAGAAGTGACTGTAGTGGACAGGTGTCATTTTGAAGATGTCCATCTTTCATTCCTTCTCCATCCTGATTTCTTTCGGTGGTGGTATCTGTGTACAATTTTGGGGGGACAAGTTCCAGTATTTGCCTCCCCAACTACAGGAGATTAAAAGGAAACTGGAAGTTCCTTCTGCCAGATTCTCCTCTCATAAATCAGTCCATCCTTAGGATAGGCACATGACCCATCAAATTTTCTCCCTCAGGACTCTAAATCTTTAGCAGAACACAAGAACCGAGGAAACAGCTAGAGTTCATTCACTCTATAAGTGATACCCAGGCAAGACTGCTGAGTAATTCCTGCTACAAGGATTTCTTCAATCCTACAAACAACCCCATATCCTTCCAATATATTCTCTTTCTACTGGTTAGTGGTTTGCTGTGTAATAATCTACTCCAAAACTTTTAATGCCTTAAAATAACAACCAGTTATTTCCTTACAATTCTGTAGATTAGCAATCTGGGTAGGGCTCAGCTGGGATGGTGTGTCTCTGCTCCATGTCAGCTGGGTTAAGGAACGGAACTGATCTCCAGTCAGTAGACAGATCTGCTGGGGGCTCACTGATCCCAGACTGCCTCACTCACTCACTTACGTGGAAACTGGCAGGAGCTGTCAGCTGGAATACCTCGTTCTCCATGTTTTCTCTCATGTTCCAGTAAGCTAAACTGGGCTCCTTTAAATGATGGAGAAATGTTCCAAGAGAACAAAAGCAGAAGGTGAAACTTCCCTTCCAGCACATTCTATTGGTCAAAGGTAGTTTAAAACCAGACCAAATTCAAGGGGTGGGAGAACAGACTTCATCTGTTAATGGGAGGAGTGGCAAAGAAAACTTGCCAAGGAAAGAGGCTGCAGGGAGACTGACATGGGACACATTAGATTTGGGGGGACTCTACATTCAGGACATTTTTCCTGTTTATACCTCACATATTAATGAGATTATTTGGAAAGAATGTACGTGTCATGGTAGTGGGGCTGTAAGAAGCAATGAATTTAAAAGGAAATTATCACGGTTCAAGTCCTGTCAGTTATTCAGCTATGTAATTTGGAACCTGCATGATCTCTGTGACTTTCATTTATATTCATTCATTCTGTGACATTCACTTAAAGAATGAATGAATGGAAGAAATTGGGGTGATAATATCTGCCTGAGTTGTAAAACTGTTGTGGATATTAGAGTGTAACTTTGAACTACAGGCAAGTACAGGGCCATAAGAATGAGCATGCAGGTTGAGACTGTACAAGACTGTGAGTGGAAAACATTACACTTGTCCCATGACCTCTAAAAATTGTTGTCAAAACATTGAAAACTTTCTCACTATTGGTTATAAATACATAGGAAAATGGGAAAAAAAGTTGCTTAGTACGTTAAAATACTAGAAACATTGAAAATCAAGTGGTTTACTTATTTGTAAAAAAAACTGATCAAGATTAGTTTCAACAGTGCTTGCCTTCTTGTCATCATATAACTCATACTATGGAGTGAGCATTTTCCTGTGCCTTGGCAAATTGTCACCTTGCTTTCTAAGTTTGCATCTGCTTACAACCTTTTATCCCTTGCTTGTATTTTCAATGTCATGAAATATCTCCAAGAGCTCCTTTTATGTGAAATTTTTGCTGGTGTCTCCTCCTTTGGGACATTTTTATCTTCTCATCACAACTGCTTTCCTCCTTTATGTCAATAAATTTGCCTTCACTAAGTTCCTCTGACTGCACATCTTTCAAAAGGCAGTGGTGTTAACATGCTTACAACCAGCTATTTCTTCTCTGTTCCCTTTATGTTTGATTCCAACTTCACTTGCAGCATTATCACTTTTGTTTCTTTGCTGCACTTTCACTTTTATTGGCCAGTTCTCCCTTTTTGATTATTCTTATTTGTAAAATGTCACATGGGTTTATCACCAGGGAACAAGGAGGAAACACAAATACATACTTTGCTGTCTTATTTCTGAGCTGAGTAACACGTGCACAGTGACCAATCACTGACTAGAAGTGGTGACATGATTTGTCACTGATCATGATGAGCATCTGTCACTTATGCAGTGACTTACGGACTGAAGAGCTAGCAGCACAGTTTTTTGTGTTTTATGCAACTTCTCAGTTAATATATTTGGTAGCTGAAATTTGAATGATATCATTGGGAGACTGGTGTTATGCAAACTGGGGTAACTGAAATTTGTGCATATCAGAACTATCCAAGAAAGCCCTGTGTGTTAAAGATTATGTCAAGTTTAATTACTGCCACAGTTCTATTAAAGAAGGAAAGACTAGATCTCACTCTTAACTGTATTAAAAAGGGGGTTGGGAGGCGCCTGGGTGGCTCAGTCGGTTGAGCATCCAACTTTTGATTTCAGCTCAGGTCATGATCTCAGCCTGACCCTGCGTCAGGCTCTGTGCTCAGCATGGAGTCTGCTTGAGATTCTCTCTCTCCCTCTCCCTCTGCCCCTGCCCCCCACTTGTGTGCTCACACTCTCACTCTCTCTCAAATAAATAAAATCTTAAAAAAAAAAAAAAAGGCAGGGTTGGGTTTAATTCAAACATGTCCTGGGCTCCAACAATTTTCACCTTTGCCACCCCATGGTCGGCAGATTAATGCTAAATTAGGCAGCCAGAAGGGGAGGAGGAAGGAGTGCAAAAACAAGGCCACACAAGCCTTCAGGAAAATTCCTGGAGAGGAAAATGAGCACTCCAAACCCAAAGGTCATCCGGAAGTGAGGAAAGATATTGTCCAAATTAAGTCGATCTTTTCATTACTTTTTCCTTCCATGGCCAGAAGGAAAATATTTCAATATAGCTTTCCATGAATGGGGTTGGTGGTCTCCAAAATATCCATTTTCCTTTATTAGTAGCAGAATCCCAATTTTTGGCTGGTTATGCTGCTACCCAGAATAAAGGTCCTATTTCCCAACTTCCCTTGTGGCTAGTTATGCCCACATGATTTAATACTATCCAATGAAATAGAAATGAAAGGATTGTGGGGATTTGGGGGAACTCTTTAAAAGGAGCTTGTTTTATTGGGAAAAGCAACCTTTTGTCCCTCCTACCATCTGCAACATGACAAGATGTTAGAAAGCACAATCTTAGACTCGGAGGCAATGTTGAGAGCAGAAGGCAAACACTGGGGTGGTGGAACATAATACAGAAGGTGCCTGAGCCCTTAACGTCTTTGTGCAAACATCACACCAGCTCTAGGCTGGCTCTCTCCACATGACTTTATGTGTAGTTAAGCCATTCTTTTAGATTCTTTCTTATCCCAGATCTGAATGCAGCTCCTAATTGATCAAATGAATACTCTTATCTAGTCAGTGGGCTATTTCAATGGCCCAAGTGTCAGTGACTGAATCTTCCATCAATTCTACACAATAGAGGTTGCAAATGAGGCAGAAACACATGGGCAAAACAATACCCTTCACATGGTGCTGGATATTTAGGAAAGGAAAGCTTATGGTTGTTTGTAAAATCCTAGTACAGATTCGAAAAATCAAAACTCAAACATAGACCTGGCTTAAGAACTGTTCGGACCAAAAAAAAAAAAAGTTGGGAGGGAAAGAAAAGACTAGGTCACAGCAAGCTTACTATAAATCAGAAACTGCAGGTGGGAACTAGAAGTCCCAAAATATAATTTAATATAAGGCTGCACTCATATAAGTATCTCGAGGAAAACAAAGGAGGTGCCAACTCAGTGCTGGTCCCATATCAAAGGAACATTTAACAAACAGAAATTAAGGTAAGGGTAAACAAGGTGGTCTGGATAGCCCCAACTTATGAAGGATGGGAGAAGAAACTGAAGGTATGTAGCCGGGAGCAAAGAAGACAGAGTAGAGATATGATTGGTATTTCAAATATCTGAAGTGTTATCTTGTGGAAGGGGGGCTTTGCTTTAATCTGAATGGTTTCAAGCAGAATTGGGACCAGTGAGTGTATGAGTGATATAAATATAAAACCTATTTCAACTCAATAGAAGAAAAAACCTTCTGAGAATTAGAACTTTCCAAATTGGAATGCACTACTTTGTAAGATAGTAAGCTATCTTGCATGGTGAATTGGGTGTACTTTTTAAAGTAAAGACCATAATGGAATTCAGGACTTATTTTGAAACTCAGAAAACAAAAACCTTAGTGTGTCTTGAAATCCTTGAAGAAACGAAGTGATTTTGATTCTAGGGTGATTATCAGTGAAGGATCCTGAGGAAGGGAGTTGTGCATTGGGGAGAAAGCTGGCAAGTGACCCTGCTAATTTTGCTGTTCTATTAATACTCTATTTTCCTATTATATGTGAAGTGGTTAATATGCAATGATCCAGGTGTTGAACAAAATGCTCCCTGAGGAAAATGATGATGACTCTATTGGCCAGAACTCTTCCAACTGTAAGTGGATGAAACGGACTCAGAATATTTTGAGGGGGAAAATAAGAAACTCAGTAGTAAGGCGTAAATATCACTTCAGGCATGGGTATTCAAACAATATGGCCAGAAATCTTGCTCCATCTCTTGGGTCAATTTTCTCTGAGTTGGCTTCAGTCTCAGGAGACTCTCATCATGCAGAAGCCTAGATCACCTCTGCCAGCTTCATACTGCATCTCTATCCAGCAATTCTTTTTTTTTTAAATATTTTATTTATTTATTTGACAGAGAGAGACACAGCAAGAGACGGAACACAAGCAGAGGGAGTGGGAGAGGGAGAAGCAGGCTTCCCGCAGAGCAGGGAGCCTGATGCGGGGCTCGATCCCAGGACCCTGGGATCATGACCTGAGCTGAAGGCAGACGCTTAATGACTGAACCACCCAGGTGCCCCTCTAGCCAGCAATTTCAACAGGCAGAGAACTCCTTTTTCTCTAAAGTCTTGTAACTGACTTGGACTAACTTGGGGACTTCAATTGGCCGGGCTTGGGTCACATGAACTGAGACTAGGGCAGAGGTGGTTTCTACAAGGAAAAGAAGGCTTCTGAAGTAAGGGATGCTGTGGAGATAAAAAATACTAAATGTTCACTACAGTGACAATGAATGTGGTAAATTTTTAATGGCAACCTTAGTGGAATTCTGGGGCTATTCTGAATTTCAAAATAGGAAACAGAAACACTGTTATATCTTAAAATCCATGAGAAAATGAAGTGAATTTGATTCCAGGCCTTAAACTGAAATTCTAATACTCAGGCAAATAACAATTTTAACATATCTGTCTTTTCACCAATTCCCCCCCACACCTTTTTTTTTCTTAAGATGCCTCTGTTTACAGACAGCCTCATCAGACAAAGTAATAGCAAACGAAGAAAAAAGCATAAAATGTTTATTGAAGTGGATGAAGGCATGGCATGTAAAGAAAAAATTCTTCATTAATAGCTGAAAAAATCTTTCTCTATATTTAATATTTAGGTGACATATTTCTATTTCAAGAGAAGTAAACATTACAGTCATGAATAGCAAGCAGAAACACAAACTCCATTTATTTGTAAAATAAACTCATTTTCTTTTCATATCAATGCAAAAAATGACCCCATGCCATATGTTCCATTCCCCATGATTCTAAGACAGCAAAGCTATACAATTTCTAGATCATTAACTTGTCTTCCTATTTTTCCACGTCTTACAGTTCTGCTAGGTAAGCGTTCGTTCATTCACTTTGATAATGTTACTTTTATAGGTTTGGTATTTCATTTGCTCAATTACTCCATGCAAAACTACAGCAGCCAGTGGGTGGGGGTGTGGGGAAGAAAAGAGCCCACCCCACAGTTTCTCTAAAAGAACAAGAACTCAAAACTACACTTCCAATGGTTTCAAACAAAAGGGGGTTTTGTCTTTTGCTAGTCTCAAGTTTGAAGAAGGCATACACACCCCCTCATTTCATGTCATTGGAGCCAGGCTGAATGCCACAGACTCAGGATAGCACAATGGTACAACACAGCAGCATGTCAGCTCTGTAAGTAGTGGGTGGCAAGAGGGGCAAGAGGGAAGTGTCCCTGCAGTCATATGGGACTCACGGAGGGGCCCCTAGAAGAGAAGAGGAGCAACTGTGGTCTTAAGGTTATCTGCATGAGATCAGAGAAGCAGAACTCTGCAAATATATCCCCAAATTAGACCTGAAAAATATAATCCAGGGTCACTGCAATGATGCAAGAGAGAGATACGCTGAGGTTAAAGCAGCCATGTATCATCCCTGTGTTTTCCATTTTTATTACTTTGCCTAGCTAGCTATCCATAGAGAGATTTCTTCTGGCCAGCTTGATCCCTTCAAAATGGGTGCATGGGATCGAGGCCATTATGGAAACAAATGTACTCAACTTCTGAAACAAGCTATAGAGTTCACACTAACTAGCCTAGTCTATGTGATTTAGAATATGAAGTCGTCAGTAGATGCTTACCCAAGAAATCAAACAGGAATCAGTACACAATCTGCATATACAAACATATGAACAGGATGCAGGAGCAAAGCAGATATAGGAGACATAAGAGAATGCAGCAACCCATAACAGATGCATGCTTACACTATGAAAACTTACTACTTCTTTTTTGGAGATAAACTCAAGAGTTTAAAAAAATGAACAGACATAAAAATAACTATAAGAAGACCATCATGATGTATCGAACTTGAATAAATCATTTAATATAAATCCAGCATGGAGGACCTCTCACTGAATCCTTTCTTTCTTCTTTTGCTTTTTAATTTAAAGTCAAGTTAGTTAACATACAGTGCAGTGCTGGTTTCAGGAGCAGAATCCAGTGATTCATCACCCACGTACAACACCCAGTGCTCATCCCAACAAGTGCCCTCCTTAATGCCCATCACCTAGTTAGCCCCATCCCCCCACCCACCTCCCCTCCAGAAACCCTCAGTTTGTTCTCTATATTTAAGAGTCTCTTATGGTTTGCCTCCCTCTCTGTTGTTGTTGTTTGTTTTTTTTTAAAGATTTTATTTATTTGACAGAGAGAGACACAGCGAGAGAGGGAACACAAGCAGGGGGAGTGGGAGAGGGAGAAGCAGGCCTCCCGCCGAGCAGAGAGCCTGATGTGGGGCTCGATCCCAGGACCCTGGGACCATGACCCAAGCCAAAGGCAGACGCTTAATGAGTGAGCCACCCAGGCGCCCCTCCCTCTCTGTTTTTATTTTATTTCATTTTTCCTTCCCTTCCCTGTGTTCATCTGTTTTGTTTCTTAAATTCCACATATGAATGAAATCATATATTTGTCCTTCTCTGACTGACTTATTTTGCTTAGCATAATAAACTCTAGTTCCATTCACATCATTGCAAATGGCAAGATTTCCTTCTTTTTGATGGCTGAGTAATATTCCAGTGTGTGTATGTGTGTGTATACACACCACACCACATCTTCTTTATCCATTCATCAGTCCATGGACATTTGGGTTCTTTCCATAATTTGGCTATTGTTGATAGTGCTGCTCTGAACATTGGGGTGCATGTGCCCCTTCGAATCAGCATTTTTGTATCCTTTAAATACCTAGTAGTGCAATGGCTGGGTCATAGGGTAGTTGTATTTTTAACTTTTGGAGGAACCTCCACACTGTTTTCCAGAGTGGCTGCACCAGTTTGCATTCCCACCAACAGTGTAGGGGGGTTCCCCTTTCTCCACATCCTCGCCAACACCTGTTGTTTCCTGAGTTGTTAATTTTAGCCATTCTGATAGATATGATGTGGTATCTCCTTGTGGTTTTGATCTGTATTTCCCTGATGATGAGTGATGTTGAGCATCTTTTCATGTGTCTGTTACCATGTGGGTATCTTCTTTGGAAAATTTTCTATTCATGTTTTTCTATAGGTAGGTACTAATAATATCTCCATTTTATAGACAAAAAAGGTGGATCTCAGGCAATTTTGTATAATTTCTCTAAAGCCACACAGCCAGCAAAGGCAGAGACAGGATTTTAACTCAACCAGTCTGATTCCAATTCTATGTTCTTAACTACCAGTGCTTTTTTTTTTTTTAAGATTTTATTTATTTATTTGACACAGAAAGAGAGAGCACAAGCAGGGGGAGCTGTAGGCAAAGGGAGAGGGAGAAGCAGGCTCCCCACTGAGCAGAGACCCCAACGTGGACTCGATCCCAGGACCCTGGGACCATGACCTGAGCCCAAGGCAGACGCTTAACTGACTGAGCCACCCAGGTGCCCCACCATTGCTTTTTTTCTTAAGCACTTTGCATGAATTTGCTCATTCAACTTGATTCTTGTAACAACCCCAAGAAAATAGAAATGATTATCTCTATTTTTCTAATGAGAAAAATCAAGAAGATAAATCATTTGTTCTAAGTCACACTGATGGTGAGTGGCAGAGCCAAGATTGGAACTCATGTCTGTCTGACTCTAGAGTCCACCATCATAAATAATACATCACAGACAGCTACTTGCCCACCAAAATCTATTCTCCTCTTCCTCCTGGGCACATGTCTGCCTCACCAAAAACTATACTGCTAATTAAGCTTCCTTTGCACTTAAGTGTGGTCATTTGATAAAGTTCTTATTACAGGAATATGAGTGGAAATAACGTGTGCAACTTCTGAGTCAAAAGGAACTCCCTGATCCCAGACTTCCTCTCTCTCTTTCTCATGAACTGGAACTCACAACGTCAAGGATCAAGCTTCAGTCACACAGACAATGGCTATATCCTAAGGGATGACAGATTTAAAAGCTTGGAAGAACCCAAGTTCCTGAATGACTGCAGAGAGCAGAGCTGTCCCATCTACCCGGACCACCATGGAACTGCTGTATGAGCGGAAAGTCAGTTTCTACATTATTTAAACCACTATACTTTTAGAGGATCTTTGTTACAGCAGCTTAACTGATCTCTAATTAATACAGCCAACAAGTATCACATGAACGAGGAAAAGATGCTACAGACTTAGGTAAGAAGGCAGGCATGAGGGTGTGAGAGAATCAGGAAGACTGATATTCTAATTACTGTATCCTTTCTGTGAAATCAGCACTGTAATACACTCTTGATTCCTAAGCACAAAAGACACCTGCAAAAGTTCATCTAATGAAAAAAACAAAGCAACAAAAATCAACCACCTGGGATGTAAAAGACAGCAGATACTGGGATTTTTCATTTCTTGTTTTTACTTTGCTTTAGATGCTTAAACAGACTAAGGATCTTTTTGAAATGGATTGGCTTGTGATAGAATTCATTAGAACAACCAACCTAGAATCCACTAGATCATAGCAAAACAAAATCTCCTTTAAAACAGGTGTCCTGGGGCGCCCGGGTGGTTCAGTCGGTGGAGCAGGAGACTTTTGATCTCGGGGTTGTGGGTTCAAGCCCCATGTTGGGTGTGGAGATTACTTAAAAATAAAATCTTTAAAACAGGTGTACTGAAATGAGCCCAAATCACAATATTGTGACATACTAAGCCAGTATGTCTGGACATCATTGCAATTATCTTCATTTCCTCCCTTCACTGTATGTTGCCTCTCTTGGACATGTTGTTGTAGGTCATGCAATGCAATCTCCTTTGTCATTTCTTTGAAAATATATTAGGAAAGATTATAGGGACAAATCTTCAATTATACACTCACCCCTGAATCTGTGGTTACCCAAAGAACCCATGGGATCTTGCAACTGAATCTGAGAAACCTTAAGTTTTAATTTTTTAATGTAAAAAAATGCATTCCTATGGAAAGTAATTTTCTGAACCACTAAAATGATCATAACTTTTGACGACACCCTAACTGAATTAGAAATGATAAAAAGTATTATATTTGCAAAGATGTTCACTAAAGCATTTTTAAAGAAGGGAAAAGCTGTATACAAAACATAAAACAGCAGAGAAAAGAGTTAAATGATGATCCATCCCCAGGGGAAATACAAGACTAATACTTAAAAACAAATCCACAAATCCAAAGGAAAAGCACTGAGAAACAAATTTAATCTTTTTGGATATCTTTCAAAGAGATTTCAAAAAGGAGGTCTGCTTTTTGCATGACCCAGAACAACACAGGCGACATACAGTGTAGGAATTAAAAAAACAGGTCCTGCAAGTCAAGTAATATCAGGGAGGAGCAAACAGACAAACCCCATTTGGGGACCTCTATAGGACAGTTGACCAGGCTTTTTCAGTTAATCGCATTTTTTTAAAAGATGAGTCTGCTCTAGACGAAAATAAAGTTAAGAACTATAACAACCATGGCAATATAGAGATCATTATTTGCATCCTGGTGTGTATGAATCAAGATTTAAAAATTACATTTTGGGGACAATCAGTGGAATTTGAATATGATCGGGTTACATGTAATATCAAAGAAATACTGCTATTCTGTCAGGTATCATTATGGTACTACAGTCCCATAAGAAAATATCCGTATTTTCTAGAAATGCGTAATGAAGTACATAGGGGCAAAATGACAAAAGGACTAGGACTGACTTCAACACACTGCAGTCACAGGTAACAGCCACCAACAAAATACACACAGCTCCGTATGAGTCTGTCTGCCTGAGCAGTTCCTATTTGGAGCCAACACCGACTAGCTCCGTGACCTGAGGCAAGTTACTTGACTTCTCATGCCTCCGCTTCTCTCTTGTTTACCAGTGACAACAACCCCATCTATCGTTCTCAGGTTATTGTGAGGATCAAATGAGACAAGCTCTGGAAAGCACTCAGCACAGCATGTCGGCTGTAATTATTATGAACCAAACCCCAGTCACCAAAACACTTAAGCCCTCAAAATCTCTCTTCTGTCTTTCTCTCCAGTTCTTGGTTCCATCCCATTTCCTCCCTTGCTAGCCCCGGTTTCCTTCTGGAGCCTCTGTTTTAATTGTTAACAGTGAATTACCATCTCACTCATTTTTTAAATGACTTCCTTTTTATTTTTTAATTTAATTTAATTTTATTTAAATTCAATTAACATATAGTGTAATGTATTATTAGTTTCAGAGGTAGAGTTCAGTGATCCATCAGTTGTCTGTAGCACCCAGTGCTCATTACATCACGTGCCCTCCCTAATGCCCATCACCCTATTACCCCACCCCCCAACCCACCTCCCCTCCAGCAACCCTCAGTTTGTTTCCTATAGTTAAGAGTCTCTTACGGTTTGTCTCCTCTGATTTCATGATTTTCTTTTTAAAAACTTAGGAAAACCATGGAACAATATGGAAATAAGGAGAATACAAAAGTATGAACATGGAGAAGGATCAAAGGAAAAGTGGACTATATAAATTGAGGCATTCTGAATGAAATCAGAACCTTATACCTAATGATTTCTGTTATTAGGTTCAAGCAAAGAAAAAAAAAAAAGCAAACTCAGCAGACTTAAGGGACCCTATGAACAACTGAATAATAAGTACGTGTGTGCGTATTTCGATGGAGGGCATGTTTGGCTATTCCTGGCAAACCTAGAGCACAAAAAGGAAACAGAAGACACAAACTAATAGGAGTAATAGTAATACTACTTATCTCATTGATTCCGTGGTTTCATGGGTGTGTAACCTATGCAGTCACACAGGGTCCTGTGCTTAGAAGGGCCCCACACTTGATTTCACATTCTGCGATCACTATTTTGAAATTCTTAATACTTTTTTAATAAAGGGCCCCACATTTTCATTTACACTGGGCCCTACAAATTATCAGTCCTGATTCTACCTTATGAGATTGGCACTACTATTATTCTTATTTTAAAGAAGAGATGGGGTGCCTGGGTGGCTCAGTCGGTTAAGCGTCTGCCTTCGGCTCAGGTCATGATCTCAGGGTCCTGGGATCAAGCCCCGCATCGGGCTCCCTGCTCTGCAGAGAGCCTGCTTCTCCCTCTCCCTCTGCCACTCCCCCTGCCTGTGCTCTCCTGCTCTCTCTGTCAAATATATGAATAAAATCCTTTAAAAAAATAAATAAATAAAATAAAGAAGAAAAAGCTGGGGCTCTAAGATGTTAAAGGACTTGCCTAAGGTCCCACAGCTAGCAAGTGATAGGATTCGAACACTGGCTCTCTCCATAGGAGGCTCTGGAAAGAACTGAAAGAGGAAAACAGAGAAGAAGAATTTAGTCTGAGAGTTAATACAACCCCATGAAGGAGTCTATTCTGTAGCTGATGTCAGACTCCATAGCACAAGACGGTGTGAGTAGAACATGGAAAGGGTGTAAGCACCCCTTTGCCCTCCTGGAAACTTGATCTGCAGGAAGGAAGAGCCAGAATCATTTTCCCATGCAAACTGGCCAACTCCTTGGAGGCTTCTGTGTTCCTTGGAGAACTAAAGCAGTCAAGGATTAGGATGGTCCTGTTACTCTGTTAAAGTGAAACTTTAAAAACCATGTTTCAACATAATGCTTCCTTAGCTTAGGCAACACAGAAAACTGTTGGTCCATCCCTGTCCTAACAACCACTTCTGGAAGTCACAGAACCCTGCAGGAAACAAAGGCTCAACAGGAGGAGCTGCTGGACTTGATAACTACCCACATCCTCCTTCAGACCCACCCGTGTGTTCCTTCTGCCTGACTCTGGAACAACCCGAGGATCATCTTGACAACATTAGCAAAACAACAGAGTCACACAAAGTCTTAAGGATTCTATTCCAAGAGGTGTAGTGGCTGTGACTGTTCTTTTAAATGGATCATTAGACTCAGAGCACATTTCTAAAAATGAAATAAAATAAAAATCTTAGGACTCAGGGAACCAGTTCCCAGGTTAGCAATAAGAAAACAATCCCCCAGGTCTCAGGTGTGGTCTCACTTTGGAGGAGGTGCAATGGGTTGTATGCTGTTGTGCTTGTCTCATTTAGGCCAGGGTGATGGAATGAGTTGTGAAGACTCCTAATGGCAATTAATGGGAGTAAGACAGATTTTCGGATAGGAAGCTAGTCTGTAGGGGGTACCTGAGACAGGGAGGAAGCTCCTGTTCTTCCCTGGGATCCTCTTCCCGTACCTGGATCTGCTTCCTGCCTTGTCTTGGGGAAAAATACCCTCTTCCACAGAAGGTAGCCCCATAGTAAAGGCAGAGTGGTGCCCAGAAAACCAGATGGCCTAATTCAGAGATTTCCAAATATGGCCACAGAGCGTAATCCTCTGGAGTAGCTTCTTAATATACAGATTCCATGACCTACCCTAGGGCCACTGGTCCCACAGTGTTATAGGTCATTACCTACAGGTCATTACTGAAGCTGTTGATGCAGCTGGCTGAGAAGACTCAATTAAATGAACTTATTCTCTCCAGGACACATGAAATATAATGTGGGTTATTTATGCTTAGGATTGGCCTGTTTTAGGTAAGATAGACTTATTGTGAATTAATTCTCTTTCATTGATTTGACTCATTAGTTACCACCAGGAACAAGCCTTCTAGTTCCTTGTGCTGACTCAGCAGTTGCTAGAGTGTGATTTTGATAGGCAGAGGTTAGTGAGAAGAGAAATACAAGTCTGGTAAATGAGGTCATTAGCAATGTCTTACTCCTTACCACGTTGGTTTTTGGCCATGTCTGATTGACCTAGTAAAAGGTAATGACCAGTAATACGTAATGACCTACAACATTCTGAATGCTTACCAAGGAGACATAGAAGACCCACAGTTGCAAGAGACTGAATGGAGCTCGCTAAACTGTGTTTGTTGACATAGAAGGTACTTGCAATGCAATTAACTGATAAAGGATCTGCTTCCAGAAAATATTTAACAACGACACCAGAAACAAGAAACTTCCAACGAATCAGTAAGAAAGGCAAAGACTATCCAGTAGAAAAATAGGCAAAGGATATTATGACTAAGCATTCCACAAAAAGGAAATCTGAATGACCTATACAACTGTGCAATGATGCTCAGGGAAATAGAAATAAAAAATGAGATACCATTTGATACACACTAGATAACATGAGCTGTAGGGAGCATGTGGGAAAACAGAAACTGCAGTAGAGTGCTGTTGGAGGTAAGCAGGTACAAGCACTTCGAAGAGTATTTTGAACAGGAAAGCGAAGACACGCAGCTCCATTCCCTGGCGTCTGCCCTACAGAAGCTCATGCACCTGTGAACAAGGAGACTGTTCCGGGATGTTCACTACAGCATTATTATAACTGCAAAAGAAGTAAAACAATTTAACGGCTCATCAGTTAGATGTATACATGTCGAAATGAATAAATCTCAAAAAAATAGTGTCGAAGGGCAAAAGCAAGGTGCAAAAGCACATTGATGGTAAATACAACCTATAAAACTCAAAATAATACTAAATATTATTTATGGATACAGACATGTAGTAAATATGCAAAATCACGCATGGGAATGTGGCATGGATATGACATGCCATCTTTAAGCTAGGGAAAGAAGTAAAAGAGAGGGGGCAGAGCTTTGACCCTCATTATTCTATTTTCATTTTTAAAACGAGAGACGAAATCTGAAGCAAATACGGCACAATATGAAATCTGTATTGTGGGCACATGGGTTTCTAGAAAATGATTTTCTTTTCCGGTTGTTTTAAACATTCAGTAATTAAAATTTTTATTTCAGATGAACTTAATTATAAGAATACACATTAGGGGGGCGCCTGGGTGGCTCAGTTGGTTAAGCGACTGCCTTCGGTTCAGGTCATGATCCTGGAGTCCCGGGATCAAGTCCCGCATCAGGCTCCCTGCTCAGCAGGGAGTCTGCTTCTCCCTCTGACCCTCCTCCCTCTCAGGCTCTCTGTCTCTCATTCTCTCTCTCTCAAATAAATAAATAAAATCTTAAAAAAAAAAAAGAATACATATTAGGGAATTCATGTTTCCATGTATATTTCAAGAAACTGGAAATTCAGACCTTAATTATTAACACTCAATACCTTCACTGATTTGACTAAACAGATGACTAGGTGAGTGGTAGATAGAAGGAGGCAGGGATGGATGGGTGGATGGATAGACTGACATTGGGAAACAGAGATAGAGACAGAAGAAATAAAGTAGCTTAGAGAAGTGAAAAGTTTAATGAAGTCATATAAAATGAAGTGTTCAGGTTTGGGAGTCTGAAATCCCAGCTCTGCCACCTCCTTGACTGCCACCTCGGGTAGGGCCACCATGTGAACTATACAACCATGTGAATGGTGCCCCCTGGAATCGTGTGGTGTCCCAGCCCCGATGGATAAATGCCTTCGCTCTGAGTCCTCACTTCTTTATCTGTAAAATGAACCAATCATACCTGCCTCACCTTCCTCACTTAGGAAAACTAAATGAGACAATGTATGTGAAGTGCTTAGCAAAGAGGTCAACACAAAGTAAGGAGTGAGCATATGGTAATTATTATCCAGGGAGTACTAGGAAAATGGCCACCAAGCCTAACATTCAAGAATAGGTTAATGTGCAACAGTAGTCCTAGCAGATGTCTCCTTAGAATTGAAAAAATCACCCACTTGCAGTAGAAAAGTAACATATATACCTTACTTCTACCTAGTCGGCTTGGCTGATCTTGATGACTGTAAGTTTTCCAGAAGGCACTGGAGTGTGCTAAGCCAGCGGCCTTCCCATCCACTCTCCTTCCCATCCACAGCCCCGGAAGGGAGTAGGGTTGGGCTGGGCTGTTGAGGGCCCAGATCCTCCCTCTGCTGCCATCAGACAGAGCAGATGGGCCTTTGTGTGCCCTTAGATACAGGGATCTCTTAGCTAACGTAAGAGATGTAAGACTTTATAAACATAAATCCGATTTTATGTAAGGCTCTCCACAAAGCATGTTCACAATGTAGAAAAATACACAACAAGCTCAGCCATGATGTGGTGTGGCATGCGGGGAGAAGGGGGCAGGACAGGTGGGGGAGGCAGCAACATGGGGCCGCTAGAAGCCGTCTCTTCTCCGTTTACACTGTCATAGCCCAGAAACTGATTTCATAATTAAAAATAAGCTGGCTTACGCACACATAGCAGACTTAGCATAAGATTTTCCTTGAAGGGCACCTCTTTCGGCCATCTATTTTTATTTCTAGTTCAGTCATCTATGTAAGCCCAAAACGTAGTGGCTTAAAGTTGACTATTTCTCTTAATTCTGCACTTTGCTGGATGGTCCCTCTGCTTTTCTAGTGGGCTCGCTCATTCTCCTGCCATCAGCTGGGGAATCACCTGGCCTGGAAGGTCCGAGATGCCTCCTCATGTGCCCAGCACTCAGTACCGGATGTTGGCTAGGTGGCCTCAGTTTTCATCCCCACAGCCTCTCATCCTCTGGCAGAGTACAGCAGCTTCTTCCCCTGGAGGTCTGAGGGTAAGGACCCAAGAGGACAGAAGGGGCGGTTTCTTCACCTGGTCGTCTCAGGGCAAGGACCCGTGAAGATGGAAGTGGGAACTGCGAGGCCGCTCGAAGCTGGGCTGGCACCTGGTCAGCGCCTCTACCAGCCCATCACCCCACTCTGACAGTCTAAGCCAGTGGAAAGGCCACCAGATTCCAGGGGACGAGAAACAGATTCCACCCCTTGATGGCAGAAGCAGCAGAGTCCCACTGCAAAAGATGTCAGCAGAAATGGTTTTAGCTGTCTTAGAGAACAATCTGCCACACAGCTCTCTGAAAGTCAGGCATGGACGGGTCTGGGCTTCTGTGTATGATTTATTAAAAAAAAAAAAAAAGTCCATGGTTACAAAGAAAAGTTTGATAACCACTCTGTGAAAGCCAAAGACCAGAAAATAAAAATAGGAGCGAGCAGCAATTTTTTTTTTTCCTCCTGAAGAAAAGTCTTCCTGGTGGGAGCAACAGGGCTCCTGAGGAAGCGAGATTTCTCCTCCACTGAGCAGACAGTGAAAGTCATATCGATGTGACCAATGAAGATGGTGAACAAGTGACTGGGGGGGGAGGGGAGCAGTGGGGTCCCCACTGGAGCAGGTACCCGAGACTTGTCCCCGCGGAGCACTGACGACAGAGAGGGCTGCCTGCGTGGAGCCAGGCCAGGCTGCCCAGGGAGAGAGCAGCGGGGCAAGGTGAGCCTGAGCGCGCGGGGGGCGGGAGGAAATGGCACGGAACGAGGCAGATACGGGGACAGCAGCGGCTGCTCAGAGACAGCGATGCCCTTCACCCGAGGGACAAAAGGCTGAAAGGCGGCCCTCCGGCATTCCTCCCTTCCTCTTCCGGAGAGAGAAAAGGAAAACTAAGAAAGAGGCTTTGTCAAAATAGCAGAGCCATATTAATATAATAATTGAACCCTAAGTAAATGAGGGGAGAATCTAGAATGTCTTCTCAAAAGGAGAAGACAAAGAGGAGAAAAGAAGAGAACAGAACAACGCTGAGCTTTAGACAATGAGCAAGCCATCCCCCTCTGAGAAACACTTTCCTGCTCCCTCTGTGCGGGCAGGTGGGCACATAGAGTCACACTTGTATACGTGCATTTATAATTGGTTTCATTTTATTCCATAGTAAAGTGGGTTAATAGTGCGTCCATATTGTGACAACATTCTCTAGCAAATGTCCTAATTAGGAACCCTAACTAGCTTTCCATTATTTCAAAACTGTCCAAATCTGGGTAGACCCCAAAGACCATCTGGAACCTGGACATATGCCCGGGCAGCAAGGGACTGTCCTTCATTAGACCTCTCCAGGCCCCACCTATGTGAAAGAGAGAAAGAGTGATGGAGAGTTACATGGCGAATACTCTGGAAAACAGCATTCCCTGCTCAGACATTTGGTTTCGTGATTTCATCTTCTTTGCAACTGACGGTGTTCATAAAACTTCAAAGGAGATTTTTCTGATGCTGTGGCTATTGAAAATTAACTGGGACAAGCATTTATTTAAGTATGCATTGATGTCTGCATACATATGCAGAACACTCATCCGAGAAACAGCAGAAAGTACTGCTATTCTTTATTTTATCTTTAAGCTACTTCAGTTTGAAAGGAAGCTTTTAAAAAATCAAGAATAACTTCAAAATCCAGAGGGAGGAATTGCCAATAAAGTAAAACCACTCACGTTGATTTATCATTGTATTTCTGCAACCATTGCTTGCTTCAGTAGCTTGTCACTGGAGTGGGGGGGGGTGGTATTCATCTGGATCTCGGTCGCACATTAAAAAAAAAAATCTGATATGGATTTTAAAATTCAATCATAAAGCTCCCCCAAGTGGATAATTTTAAAACTACACCAAGAAACCAGCCATGGCATCTAGGATTGCAATCAGGACTGAGGCCCAGATAGGATTGTAATGGGCAGCAGTGACCTGACTTATCCATCATTTTGTACATAATTTAATAAGATCAGCATCCTGGGAAAAGAATTCTATAAATGTTAAAATGGCATCTGCAAAAACGCTCCCCCTGGCTTCCTGGGAACTTAACAGGGGATAGAAGCTGCCCGTGGCTATGCAAGATCTTACCTGGACTCAAAGGATGCAGGATACAGTGATTTACAGCTGCTCAGGGACAGAAAATCCCCTTGTGGCCTCTCTGGAAAAGCTCCCTGGTCCATTGAATTGTGTTCCTTACTCCACTATCTGGGCTGATTATACCGAATTACTTGGCACCCCTGTTAAGCCTGTCACTTAGATTCCAGAACAAATTAAGTCTGTTGAAGGCTTTGCTCTTTCTCTCTATTAAAATATTCATATCTACTCAAACAACCTGATAAAAACTGGCTAAAAGCCTTGATGGTATCCCCAACAGGGAGTGCCATTTTTAATGAACACACAAGCATCATAAATAAAAAATAACTGGTCTTAATAAAGAATTGATAGAGCAGCTCTGGCCCCAGACAGGTGTCAATATGGAAGCTACACACAGCCTTGGGAGACCCAGTGCAGCAAAGTCTCCCAGAGCCTAAAGGCATCCAACCAGCAAACTCCAAACAAAGGCAGAATCAATGAAATTCCTGAATACCTTTCCATAAAATCACTGAATCTAGTGGGTCTCAATAGGGGTGAACGGTAGAGGGTGTCCAGGAGGCCCCCCTGGGGCACTATAAGAAAGTAGGGGGAGGGGCGCCTGGGTGGTACAGTCGGTTAAGCAGCCAACTCTTGATTTCTGCTCAAGTTGTGATCTCCGAATCATGAGATCGAGCCCCCTGTGGGGCTCCATGCTCAGCACAGAGTCTGCTTAAGACTCTCTCCTTCTCTCTCTCTGCCCCGCCCCAATCAAATAAATAAATAAATAAATCCTTAAAAAGAAAAAAAAGTGTCAGGGGAGTACAAAAGGGCATCCATAGGTGGTAATAACAGTAACAGCTAACGTTTCTTGAGCACTTACCATGTACCAAGCATCATCATCCCAACAACTCTGTCAAATGGGCAGTATCATCCCCTCCTCACAAATAAAAGCATATGGAGTATATATAAGTAGCCCGAAGTCTGAATTCCAACCTAGGTCTGACCTTAATCCTGAGTCCCTAACCACTAAAGGCTTTAGAAACCCTGCTTAAGGGGCGCCTGGGTGGCTCAGTCGTTAAGCGTCTGCCTTCTGCTCAGGTCATGATCCCAGGGTCCTGGGATCGAGCCCCGCATCGGGCTTTCTGCTCCGCAGGAAGCCTGCTTCTCCCTCTCCCACTCCCCCTGCTTGTGTTCCCTCTCTTGCTGTGTCTCTCTCTGTCAAATAAATAAAATCTTAAGAAAGAAAGAAAGAAAGAAAAACTTCTTAAAACTCTCAACTCATTCCAATTAGTTTTTGGTAAAAATGGGACACGAAGTCAGCAATCACAGAATCCTGGCTGCCTCCCGACTAGGCCAGCGGACTGCCCACTCCAACCCCATGCCATGGTCCCACAAGAGCGCACAGGACTTAGACTCATGGGCTCCAGAAAATTAACTAAATATATACTCGCACGGCCTCTGGAATCACAGCAGAACTGCAGCCCTGGCTCTGTCGTTTGGGGATTGGGAAACACGTTATTTCATCTCTCTGAGCCTGCAAATGTGTCCATTCAACAGGGATGACAGTCTTAACTATTCACACCAGCTCTTTTCCAAAAGGGTTTCGGGCAGCTAATAACACCTACCGCACTGAGTGATGGTCAAAATAAAATAGAATTTTATTAGCTATTTAGGAGGACAGCGCTTGTTATGACACAACCTCCAAGAAGAGGCCAGCACAGCGCCTGGCTCACGGCGGGCTGGTGGTTAACGCTGACCTTCTGCCCGCATGCCCTGGACCACTCACAGAGCATCCAGCTCCCCAACAAGGTCCTTCCAGGGGCTCCCATGCCCGAGCTACCACCCCACCCTCCTAAGGCTCCCAGTGCACGGCTCTCATCCCTCTCATGACCTGGTGTCTCGGGATGGCGAGATCAAAAAAAAAAGGAGTTGAACCAATCCCGGCTTCTTCTCACTCCTCAAGTGCATTCCCAGAAAAAGTGCTTAATTAGGCAAAAGTATATAGTTGGAGTAGTGTCCCCTGCAGAAGAAGTTTACCTCACTTAATTCTAGACTTCCTCTCCAAGTAGTACGAGCAACCCTCCCCTGAGGTAGCCCAGTGTGCGACATCCAACAGCAAAACAGAAGAAGGAGCTTTTCAATCAGGGAGTGGTACAGGCAGTCCAGACAAGCAAACCTTCTTTCTTCAATCATACTGTTTTCCTGTTTTGGTTCATTATGAGTTTTAGGCAAGTACCATTTTCTGGAATGCTAGCACAGCCAGACTGCATGTCCAGGCCAAGACGTGCAACCTCAGCTTTCTTATCCATAATACTGGGATAGTGATGAACCGTCCCTTGTAAGGTGGCTTTAAAGATGAAATGAAATAATCCATGTAAAAGACTGGAGGACACCTGACATGCAGTGAGTGCTCCACAATATTTAGTTTTTATTATTGGAGCTAAAATATAAAATAGACTGCACTAGCCTTAGCTACCTGGCTGCCAGGTAGAACACCACTGCTGATAAGGGAGAAAAGATTCCAAGGTACAAACCATGGATTTATAATGAACTCTTTTTTTTTTTTTAAGATTTTATTTATTCATTTGAGAAAGAGAGAGCGAGAATGAGTGGGAGAAGGGCAGAGGGAGCAGACTCCCCACCAAGTGAGGAGCTGATGCGGGACTCGATCCCAGGACTCTGAGATCATGACCTGAGCCGAAGTCAGATGCCCAAGCGACTGAGCCACCCAGGCGCCCCTACAATGAACTCTTGACAGTTTCAGTTGTTATGAAAATAAGAAGTTACCACTGAACTCTTAATCAGCTGGCTGTTAGAAAAAGATTGCCTTTTTTAAATCAATGCCAACATGTGGGTCACGTATCAAAGACAGGGTAGCAACATGCATGATCTTTTCCTTCATCCAATGAGTCCAATGTGATCAATGCTTAAAAAAAGAAAGTATGTCTCTCACAGCACATGTCAAAAGTTTCTTAGGTTCAGGGTGTAAGAGAACCTCGCCACCCCCAACCCACACCCCAAGGCCCTACTCAGAGTCTAAGTGGCATCAGGGACCCTCATTCAGCAACTGCTAACAGCTACATTGCTAAAAGTTAGATACGTTTCTCAACAGACAGCTGGGGTCAGAAAGAAGAGCATTTCTTCCATTTACCACATAGGTCAGAACTTCGCAGGGATGCAGCCAAGAGGCCCAATCCTCATCTCATCTCAGGTGGGAAGGGGAAAGGTCAGGGTTCTTCTTGCTCAAAAACATCTCCCCTGTAATCCTATCAATTTGTTTCACTGAGTCTACCAAATTCTCCTCTTAAAAGTGAATACTGCATAAAAAAGAAACCTAAGAGGAGATGCTCCATAGTATATACTGGTTTTCCCTAGGTAGTGGGATTGTGAGTGATTTGGGTTTTCTACTTTTTTGTTTATCTGTATATTCTAGGGTTTGTTTTTTTTTTTACAGTGAACAATTAAAAGTTAATTTTGATTTTAAAAAGACTTTTCATAGATGGATTAAATAAATTATATTTGGCAGGAATCCTCCTTAAAAAGGAAGAAAGGAAACCACAATGAGATATCACTCCACACTCATTCAAGTGGCTATTTGTGTCACTGGAAAATAACAGGTGTTGACAAGGACAAGGAGAAACTGGAACCCTCCTATCCTGCTGGCAGGAATGTAAAATGGTGCAGTCATTTGGAAAACAGTCTAAGTTTGACATTAAGTTACCATCCAGCCCACAACACCCTACCTAGGTATATATTTAAGAGAAATGAAAACATATAACCACATAAAAATCTGTAAACAAATGTTCACACAGCAGTATTCATAATGGCCAAAAAGTAGAAACAACCCAAATGTCCACCAGTGGATAAATAGATCAATAAAATGTAGGCTAGCCATACAACGGAATATTATTTGACCATCAAAAGCAATGAAGTGCTGTTACACACTATTACATGGATGAATCTTGGAAACATTCTAAGTGAAAGGAGTCACAAAAGGCCACATATTCTATGACTCTGTTTACACAACACATCTAGAAGAGGCAAATCTGCTGGGACAGAAAGCAGATCAGTGGTTGCCTGGAGCTGGGAGATGTGGCAAGCGAAAGAGGAATGGTAGCCAGAGGGTATAGCGTTTCTTTGAAAAGAGATGATTGCACTTATTTGTGAATATGCTAAAAACCACTGTGTTATCCACTTTAAATGGGTGGATTGTATGAAATGTCAGTGATACCTCAATAAAACAGTTACCCCAAAATGAAAGAAAGCAATCCGAGTAGGATTGGATTATTGACTTGTATGAGGAGGGAGCTGCTTTGGGTCAGGGGCACATGTGGGAGGTCAGAAGTCTCTGGAGAGAGGGCACCAAAGACAGGGTATGCTATGCAGCCAAATGATTAACCTGCGGCAAAAATCACCCTCAGGCCTTGGTACAGGCCTGGGCTTCCTCTCCTACACACCACCCAATCAATAACCCAGATCATTCCCTGCAGCTCACCCTGAGCACTACAAAACTACTGGGAGGAGAAAGGCAGAGCCAGGAATCAGAAACCGAATCCACCACAATCACAGGACATCAGCCGACTTAGCAGTGATTGCCCAGACTTGGCTGTTCATCAGAATCACCCAGGAAGTTTGCTTGACTCTGCTTGTTTTGAAATATAGACCGCTGGGCCTTACAACGCAGATATTCTAATTCCATAGGTCTGGCAGATACCTAGGAATCCTGTAGCTTTTAAATGTTTCCTCCATGTTTCTGACCATAAACCAGGCATAGGAACTTCTGGACGGGAGGATAACCCCTCTTAAGACATTTTTGAAGAAAATAAGAATAAACATGCTTTTAAATCTTAATAAAAGCCTTTAGCTTCCATGCAAAGGCAATACATAGAAACTGCTTAATAATGTGGTTTTTTTTAATCCCTGGGACGGCTGCAAAACAAATTTTTAAAAGAATAAAAATATTCATGTCTCCACAACTCAGCAATTCTCAGACTGAGTGAGGTGTTCCAATCAATTCTCCTAAATTGTTCCTAAGCTACTGCTTAAACATCATAGAATTTAAAAGCTGAAGGAGATTTGGATACAGCTTCAACTCTCTCATCATAGACAAGAAGAAACATCAGCCACACAGATGAAGGATCTTTCCCACCTGGCAAGCTGACCCAGATTAGGACCCAAGCAGGGGTGCTCACAGTCCTGCTCTCTCTCTGACATCGCAGGATGTTCTGCAAGAATAGCTCACACTGAGGTCTTCCATTGCAGTAAAATTAGTCTCTGCGGATGTGAAGAAATGGCATTTAAGCAATAACGCGAACTATGGACTCCGAGGCGCATTCTACTGAGAAGGAACCTGCAGGTCACAGGACCAGAATCTACCAGGTACAGGTGACCCGGTTCCATAAACCACAGTGAACCAACAAGAAATGATGCTGGAGGATGCGGACTTGAGTCGGAGCCTTCTGAGAGAGATGAGTATTATACTCTCAGACCCAAACCTGATGTCCACTGTGAATTACACAGGGGATGGTTAGGGGGCATCGCTGGAACTATTGTTGCCCCTGCAAAGATTGAATCACACTCCCTGTCCAAGCTGATGTCACCTGTATGTTTTCCCAAGACCGCCACATTGTAGCAGCAAGAAGCCCTCCCCTGAACGCAAATACAGTGGAATATTGGGTTTGGGCTTTCAAGATTTGTCACAGGCATGATTGTAACACCCCTGCCAAAGCCCTGTTAACCTCTCCCCTGTCTGCCTGCCTGCCTGCCCCTGAAACCGGGACACCAGATGTGGCCCCGCCAGTGCTCACATCGGGACGCAGGTGGCTGGTGGTGTTCTGATGCCTAAGAGTAACGACCATTCACTTACAGAAGCGAGGAGATACTCTCGGCGTAAGAGTGAAATTGTGGCACGATAAAAAGCACAAGACTTCAGTCAAAAGATTGAATCTGTGTGCTGATTCCTTTTATTCACTCTAGGAATTTGGTCAAATCCGTTAACTGCTCCAATTTTTGTTTACTCCCCTATACGAGGGAAGGAACAGTTGCCCTACTTAACATCCAGCTCAGTTGAACTCTTATTTGTAAAAAACATAGAAACGTGGCTAAACTCTATACTCCATGCACATAAGCTGTTAGTGGTTACTACGGGGTTCAGTGTCAGGGGAAAGGTGATTGTTACCAGAAAAACGACAATGTCCACCAGGTGATAACAAGAGCTACCAATCATGGAACACCTCCCAAGAGCTTGGCCAAGTTCTTTACATTCCCTCCCCACCAAAATCTTCTAAAGAAGGCATATTACTATTCTGTTTGCACTGCGCCCCAGAGCTAGCAAGCAGCAGAGCCAGATTTTGAACTGAAGCAGTCCAACGAGCCTGCCAGTCTCTTACTTTTTAACTCCTCAAATGGTTAGACATCAAATGCAAAGCTTAAAATGAACAACGGTGGTGGAACTCTTTTTATGTTTGGGGGTGTGGTTTTTTTGGGGGGGGGGCGCTTCTCTTTACTGCAGTTTCAAACAACTGTGTGTGACTCACTGCAAGAGGCTACATGCCCAGATGCTCTCTCTCCTCTCGGTAATGGAGCTAACTAGAAAGCGCACGCCCGCCCCTGGGTGCCTGGCTCAGCGCTGAGTCTCCTGTGCTCCAACACTGTACTTTCACCAAATTGGCAGTGGCTTCCCCAGCTCTGCTTGTTAGGAAGGAACAGGCTGCTAGGAACAAGCAGCTTGTCTCTAGAATGGCACTGACACGGTCTGCGCAAATTAGCTACAAAGTGAAGAATGTCTGCAAGAAGAAACACGCCCATGGTTTTTAATCCACAAGAATATCTCCTGAGATTATGCTTCCTTGTCCAAGCAAGAAGCTCAAAGGAAAGGGTCAGCTTTCACCAAAAAAAAAAAAAAAAGCGGGGGGGATTTGTGAATCAGCATCTGAGACCACAGTGGGACCCATGCTAGGCACAGTCATTGGCCCTCCCCCTGCCTCCGGCTAGAGAGGCAAGGACATTTATCATTAGAGCCTCAAGGGGGCCTTCAAGTGACCAGATTCAGGAAGATTCCCTCACAGGAAAGGCCCCAACAGGGACTGAGCTATTGGAGGAGGGCAAGTACATCCCAAAGCCTCCATCCTTCCCACAATTCTCCTGATCTCAAAGCTTTCTTCTTCTTTTTTTAATTTTATTTATTTATTTGAGAGAGAGAGAATGAGAGACAGAGAGCAGGAGAGGGAGGAGGGTCAGAGGGAGAAGCAGGCTCCCCAGTGAACAGGGAGCCCGATGTGGGACTCAATCCCGGGATTCTGGGATCATGACCTGAGCTGAAAGCAGACGCTTAACCAACTGAGTGATCCAGGTGCCCCTCTTTTTTTTTTTTAAAGGAAAGGTTTTTGTTTGTTTGTTCTTTTAAGACTCCATTTTTTTTTTTTTTAAAGATTTTATTTATTTATTTGAGAGAGAGAGAATGAGAGAGCACATGAGAGGGGGGAGGGTCAGAGGGAGAAGCAGGCTCCCTGCCGAGCAGGGAGCCCAATGTGGGACTCGATCCCGGGACTCCAGGATCATGACCTGAGCCGAAGGCAGTCGCTTAACCAACTGAGCCACCCAGGCGCCCAAGACTCCATTTTTAAGTAATCTCTACACCCAACATGGGGCTCGAACTCACAACCTCGAGATCAAGAGTCACATGCTCTTCCAACTGAGCCAACCGGGCACCCCTTAACCATTGCCTGCTTGGGGGGGCAGCAGCATGAGCAAACTCTTCAGTCCTCGGCAAGGCCTCCGAGGCCCCTGCAGGAGGCCCTTGGGGAGAGAGTCCTGCTCATCAATGTCTCACTTCTTTCCCACCGTCACCACCACGCACTGCAGCCTGACCAAGCAACTATCTGTCCAGATCACTTGTCACATGCCTAGCACGGAGGGGGTGCCACAAGGATCGTGTGCTGGATCTGTGAGTACTTGCATTTCCCTAAATGAACCGTGTTCTTTTCCTTCTCCAGGTCTTGATTCAAGCTACCCTCTCTGACTGAGTTGTCCTTCCCATTCCTCTAACTTCCTCTCTGTTTACCAAGAATCAGCTTTAGAGTTCTGCTCGCTTGGGAAATCATCGTTGACCTGTCCCTGAGCCCAGTTAGGGACACCAATTACCAAAAAGCTCCTGTGTGTGATAAAGAAGAAATGGGAATGGTTTTTACTTAAAAAGCACACCCAAATTTACATTACAGATGAGTGCTGTCCCCTTTTAAAAAGTTATTTAGTCCACTTTAAGACATCAACTGAGTTTCTGACGTTCGTAACCCCCTCTTCAAAGGCTAAGGAATACATTAAATTTCCCAGAACATCAGGCCACTAAGGGTGGCTTCACTTTTCCCACCTCTCAGAATTCTGAATGAGTCAAAAACTCAGGGCCACGAGGTAACTTGGAGATCAACTCAACCCCTCATTTTACAGATGTGGAAACTGAGGTTCAGGGAAAGTTGAGGTCATCCCAGAGATCAAATAGGAAGTGAATGGCAGAGTTTGGACAAGACCTCAGCTTATCCAAGCACACACTCAAGACTTTCATCTTTTTTCATCTCACACTCAGAAGAAAAATACCTCCCAACTCCTACTTTGAATCACATTCCATGCTTTGTTTTGCTTTTTGCTTCAAAAGTTAAATATTATGCTGAAAATTTAAATCAAAGGTAGAATATTGTAAGAGCTCCAGATGGTTTTGCCATAAGACATATTACATCAACACCTGTGGCCATCCCTAGTGAACAAAAGCTAATCCCAAGGTTCCAACCAGTTTTTAGTCCAATGTTCTTTAAACATCACTAATTCGTATATCATTATCTCAATTTTTGTCAGATTTGACCACCACCTTTACAATTATTCACTTATTTCTTTTCTTTGACTCACTTTTCTTTAAATCACTTTTTAAAACATAAATATCTAAAGTGGCAGGATATAAAATCAATCCACAGAGAGCAGTGGCATTTCCATACACCACCAGGACAGAAGAAAGAGAAATTAAGGAGTCGATCCCATTTACAATTGCACCCAAAACCATAAGATACCTAGGAATAAATCTAACCAAAGAGACAAAGAATCTGTACTCAGAAAACTATAGAATACTCATGAAAGAAACTGAGGAAGACAGAAAGAAATGGAAAAACATTCCATGCTCATGGATTGGCAGAACAAATATTGTGAAAATGTCTATGCTACCTAGAGCAATCTACACATTCAATGCAATCTCTATCAAAATACCATCCACTTTTTTCAAAGAAATGGAACAAATAATCCTAAAATTTGTATGGAACCAGAAAAGACCCCGAATAGCCAGAGGAATGTTGAAAAAGAAAAGCAAAGCTGGCGGCATCACAATTCTGGACTTCCAGCTCTATTACAAAGCTGTCATCATCAAGACAGTATGGTACTGGCACAAAAACAGACAGATCGATCAATGGAACAGAATAGAGAGCCCAGAAATGGACCCTCAACTCTATGGTCAACTAATCTTTGACAAAACAGGAAAGAATGTCCAATGGAAAAAAGACAGTCTCTTCAACAAATGGTGTTGGGAAAATTGGACAGCCACATGCAGAAGAATGAAATTGGACCATTTCCTTACACCACACACAAAAATAGACTCCAAATGGTTGAAAGACCTAAATGTGAGACAGGAGTCCATCAAAATCCTAAAGGAGAACACAGGCAGCAACCTCTTCGACCTCAGCACAGCAACTTCTTCCTAGAAACATCACCAAAAGCAAGGGAAGCTAGGGCAAAAATGAACTATTGGGACTTCATCAAGATAAAAAGCTTTTGCACACCAGAGGGAACAGTCACCATAACCAAAAGACAACCGACAGATTGGGGGAAGATATTTGCAAATGACATATCAGATAAAGGGCTAGTATCCAAAATCTATAAAGAACTTATCAAACTCAACACCCAAAGAACAAATAATCCAGTCAAGAAATGGGCAGAAGACATGAACAGACATTTTTCCAAAGAAGACATCCAAATGGCCAACAGACACATGAAAAAGTGCTCCACATCACTCGGCATCAGGGAAATCCAAATCAAAACCTCAATGAGATACCACCTCACACCAGTCAGAATGGCTAAAATTAACAAATCAGGAAATGACAGAAGTTGGCGAGGATGCGGAGAAAGGGGAACCTTCCTACACTGTTGGTGGGAATGCAAGCTGGTGCAGCCACTCTGGAAAACAATATGGAGATTCCTCAAAAAGTTGAAAATAGAGCTACCCTACGACCCAGCACTTGCACCAGTATCTGGGTATTTACCCCAAAGATACAAATGTAGTGATCCAAAGGGGCACTTGTACCCCAATGTTTATACCCACAATAGCCAAACTATGGAAAGAGTCCAGATGTCCATCAACAGACGAATGGATAAAGAAAAAGTGGTATATATATATATATGTGTGTGTGTGTGCACACACACACACACTGGAATATTACTCAGCCATCAAAAAAATGAAATCTTGCCATTTGCAACGATGTGGATGGAACTAGAGGGTATTAAGCTACACGAAATAAGTCAATCAGAGAAAGACAATTGTCATATGATCTCACTGATATGTGGAATTTGAGAAACAAGACAGAGGATCATAGGGGAAGGGAGGGAAAAATGAAACAAGACGAAACCAGAGAGGGAGACAAACGATAAGAGACTCTCAATCTCAGGAAACAAACTGAGGGTTGCTGGAGTGGAGGGGGGTGGGAGGGACGGGGTGGCTGGGTGATAGACATTGGGGAGGGTATGTGCTATGGTAAGCACTGTGAATTGTGTAAGGCTGATGAATCACAGACCTGTACCCCTGAAACAAATAATACATAACATGTTAATTTAAAAAATTAATAAAAAATATAAAGCATAAATACCTAATTAACCTCAGCCTAAGCAAAATAAAAAATAAATAATCCAATAAGTCATGTGTTTTATAAGTTACAGTTTTCCTAGCACATTTAAGATAAATACATAACTATTAAAAGAAAAAATATTCACATGCCACTTAAAATCACTCTGCAAACTACCTCCAGCATGCATATAACATTATAGGAAATTTGCTCTTACTCTAGAACACAGCTGATTCCATCCAAAGCGAAACCGCTTACTGGTATTCTCCGTAAGTTCCTATTCGGTCTTCTGTATGCACCTATTTTATCTGAAATGCCAATCAGTAGTAGCAAATGCAGATCCCAAACGAAAGCTTATCTTTACGCTAATAGCTTTTCTTATCAACTGCTAGATCACTATGCCCTCCACACATTTGATCTGTCACTTTGTTTGAAATAATCCTTTACCCTAATGTTCTTCACTGACTATTAATAAATTATGAACAAACAGCAAAAATAATTACCCTTTCACCTAGGAAAACATTGGTGACTACGACTTAATGGTCTACCAGTGACATACGGCTTTACCCAGCATAATGGATGCAAATGTGTAACAAGATATGGGTAAGTTATTTTCACACAAGCTGTCACTTGTCACACAAATTACATGGGCCTCTTAGCTGTTTAATTCACAGATTTAAAAAAAAAAAAAAAACGAATTCCACTCACAATACCTGCATCACTCCTAAGCTCCTGGGGAGAGCAGAGCCAACCCACGAAACCACCAAAGAATAAAAGACCACAGCAGCAGGACATTGTATGTATGAAAATTCTGCTGTGAGTGGTGAAAGGAATGTTGGTCAGAGTCACCGAATGATTCAAAAGCCTTCAGGGGCGGAGAGGGAGACCCGAGATTAGAAGCAAAGCCCAAATCTGGTTGCCATATCAGAACAGGAGCTCATTGAGCCAGCCGCGTGGTTTATGGATCTGCCAAGCCTGGACAAGGTGAGGCTGGGGGTTGCCACTGGAGCCATACAAAGGCAATGTTAAGGTCGGCTGCTTTACATCATCAATCTACACCAGACAGAGCCCTCAGCGCGGTGCTCTCCACGCACATTCCTGAGGAGCAGTGACTGGGGACCGAGGGCTGAGCAGTCTGTGTTGCCAGGGAGCCCTGGGGCCTGAGGCTGCAGCTGTGTGGCCAGCTTCGGCCCAGGGCTCCGTTACCATTTTAGGAAACTAGCAGATGCTTTTGCAAACTGACCTGGTTTTAGTCACCGCTCTTATATCTGAGAGCTGGCCCATTTTACATTTTACCTCCTTATAACAAATAATGATATTAATAATAGCCAATACTGGGGCGCCTGGGTAGCTCAGTCAGTTAAGCGGCTGCCTTCGGCTCAGGTCGTGATCCCAGGGTCCTGGGATGGAGCCCCGCATCGGGCTCCCTGCTCGGTGGAGAGCCTGCTTCTCCCTCTACCTCTGTCTGCCGCTCTGCCTACTTGTGCTCTCTCTCTCTGTTAAATAAATAAATAAATCTTTAAAAATAATAATAATAATAGCCAAAACTGATCCAGTCCTTAGCATGTACCAGGCACTGTTCTAAGCAAGTTTCCATGTATTCACACATGTAGAATCATAGAAAGTTTGACCTGGAAGGAGCCTTAGCTATTGTGGGGGAAGGAGCCCTGGACCGATGCCAGGAGAAATGAAGACTTTGACACCTGTTGTCCGGGAGATTTTGAGTGAGTCCTGCCTCTACCCAGGCCTCAGTTTTCTCATCTGGTAAGGTAGTCAGAGGGATGAGAGGTGATGAATAGGCTTCTAAAGGAATGCCAATTCTGAGCCTTTTGACCTGTTTGGGACACTATGTTGAGTGGGATTCTGAGCCACAATTCATTAGCCGTGTCTGCTACCATGGGCATGGGAGCAGGGAGTAAGCATGTCATCTGTTTGCCATCTCCAACGAAAGCATCTCTAAGGTCCCTTCCTGCTCAAATTACTTGAATTCATAGTTCCAGCCCAACTGTGTCACTAAGTGCAGTCTCCTTATAAATTAAAAAGAGAAAGAAAGAATTTGCTTTGGGACCTGGATGCCTCATTTCTGTCATAGAGCATGTGACCTTTACAAGTAATTTCATCTCTGTCTCAGTTTATTCACCTACAAAGTTAAGGATAAAAATATTTAACCTGCATCGCTGTCTCAAGGATGAAATAACGGTGTAAAGCACACAGCACAGTACCCGGCACACAGCTGATGTTCAATGAAGTAGAAGCTACAATTGCTATTTTCCTTCTCCTCCTCCTCGTCCTCCTCCTCCTCCTCATCAGTCTATCAGCCCCAAACTGGATTTACAACATGTTCTGACCCATGATTTGTAATTTAAGGAACATATGCTTACAACAAAAACTGATTACTGTAATTTTCCTTGAGAAATAAACTTAAGCTCCTTTCCAAGGAAAAATCATTTAGATATTTCATTATGGAAAATTCCTCAAATACACAAAATTAGAAGATATTATAATGAACCCCCATGGACCATCACTAAAGCTTCAAGAATTATCAATTCATGGCTACTCTTGTTTCATCTATATTCCCACCCACTCACCCCTCTTTCAGACAACCTGTATTTTTTTAAGCAGATCCCAGACATTTCATGTAAATATTTCAGTGTCTACCTCTAAAAAATAGAAACTGTTCATTCTTCATAATTTTAAAAGTATTTGTTAACTGAATGACATGGCAATTGCAAGGCATAATTACGAAATTATTTTCTCACATCTCTAATAATATTCCATAAAAGTCACTAACAAGTGTATGCACTAACAAAATAATAATAAGGGGCTGGCTCACGAGGCCACGTGGGAACTGTGGTATGCATGATTTATTAGAGCTACACAAAGTGAGTTATTTCATTCTTTCAGATATTTATGACACCGCTAAAACACTGAATACATCAACATCAGAATTAATCATGAATAATATTTAATTAGTGCTTGACAAGGATCAATTTGGCAACTCTTTTTGTTCTTTCTACTTCCCCCAAATAGAAAACTAGTCATAAACTAAAGTGTTTTATTTTTTCCATCTGCTTCTGGTAAAGCGCATCCCTGAATTGCAAACTTAGTTGAGATCTCCTGAACTTTCATATACCCAGGTAATTAGACTCAGATGCTGTCCGGACTAGGATTATAAATCAAGTCTGTATATGTAAGCAGAAAACAGACTGCTCACACCAAAGTGGGTGTTGCTGTTTCTCACGGACCTGCCCGTGGAGCCGACAGGCCCCACATCTGAGCAGAGCAGAAAGACGCTTTCATGCATAGGTCCCATGTCAATGGACGACCCCTTCTCTCACCTCTGCAACCCCCAGAAAGCACTGATTATAAACTGAATTCTTTATTTACAAAAGAAAAAAATCCTTTGGGACACTCAAGCAAAAATTCTGCCCAGAGCTGCATTCATAGGTACAAGCCAAGAGACTACGGCACACAGAAGTTACGAACCGTGACATCTTCCCAACCAGACTGTTAACATCCAAAGCACATGGTGCCCTGAAGAACTTCCCAATCAGGGAGTTGTGTTCTCCTACAGAATGATTAGGAGAACTTTCAATCCATTGTTCGGTAACAACATCTGCATTCATTTAATTTTAACAGAACAGCAATATTTGTTTCAGTTAAGTTAGTATTTTAAATTGCAGAGCCGAAGGCTCCTGGGTTCTTGAAGATATCTGAAAGAAAGTATTAAATGGTTGTTTTTAATATGGGGTGGGGGTGGTGTCATTCTAACAGATCCCTTTTTCTTTATCTCTGACTCATATCAAGTGAAAGTAGGGCTGAAATGCCTACTGGAGACAACACACAGCATCTTAGAAGACTTGGAGAACAGGAAATCGGCTAACACGGGTTAGGCTCCATGTGCCAGGCACGGGACACCCTGTATCTAACAGAAGCCCCACAACAGCCCTGGGGTGGACGGGTATGGTCATCAGCTCACGAAGGAGAACACAAAGGCTCGTGTGGTGAGATGAGGCTCCAGGGTAGCTAATACCGATGAGTCAGGAGCCCAAACTCAGGCCTTTCTGACCCCATAGTCCAGGGTCTGTACCATATAAACTGATCCCCTATAATGGATCTTCCAGCTTCATAATTATAATAACTCATATTACTGAGCACTACATGCTGCTAAGTGCTTTAGATGAATCACCTCATTTATTCTTCACCTGTGTTACTCTTATTCCCATTTTACAGATGAAAAAAATAAGGCTTAGAAAAGATATGTGAGGTGTCCACCATCACACAGGGAAGTCATCTGACTGCAGGGTCCTCTCTCATCCATTTTGCTTTATCTACCTGAAAGGCAAGCTGGGCCACAATACTGATTATATGCCAGGGACAACACTCTGAAGTTCTGAGTTCCCAGAGATTTGTAAAGACTGCTGACTGCCTGGGCAGGATTAAGAATTCTAAGCCCTCCAACAGAGAACGCTCAACACACACAGCATAAGGACACAAACAAAAAATGGGTACAAACTACAGTTGAGTGATTTTCACAAGGGGGAGGAGTGGTAAGAATGGAAATGACCAGAGTTTATCATAAAAAGCTAGGCTCTAAGAAGATATGATGGAGATAAAAATTCTATCTGGTTCTACCCTCCCTGGGCCAAATGCTGAAATTCCCTCCTCCCTGGCTTGGGAGATGAGGTCAGTGGATCTTGTTTCTGCTCCACTAACTTTTCCACGCGCAACCTGATAGCTTCTGGAAACAAACCAATGATTACGAGATCATTAAAGTATGTTATTTTAATTAAAGGAGGGTCCTCTGGAGAGGGGCAGTAAACTGTTAGTGGTCAACCCAAGCACCAGGTGAGCATCTACTCACCCAGGCCTATCTCACCATCCCTCCTTCCCTGTCTACCTCCACATCACAGCCTGACTGGGCCCAGTTCTGCTTTTGTACCCACATCAAACTGGGTCAGCCCACCTAGAACCTCCCATGTGATATTCTCCAGATATGCCTCGAGAGGTGAAAAGTTATGCATTAAAGCAGTAATCACCGCAAGAGCTAAGAGAGAGACTTGAAATTCAATAGGGCTTTAAAAAAGAAAAGAAAAAAGAATGAAAGTCTAGACTGCCAAAAAAATAAATTGGCATTGTTGTAAAATTGTGTTGCACAGCGAGAATACAAATATTATTCATGTTAAGGAAAGGGCTGACCTACGATGTGATTTATAGGCACTTCAAATGCAGTACAGGAAGTAAACGGAAAAATTAGGGTGCAAGGTCACCGAGTAGGCAAGAGTCAACTTAAGGGTAAAGTTAAAAACTTTAGGAAGAGAGCACACAGTTCAGCTTGTCGTATAAATTAAGATCTGTCTTCACTTTGAAGAAATGGGGAAAATTGAATATTAAAATGGCTACGTTACTAAAGGCATTTTCTTCCCAATGCGAAAGAAAACAGGAATACTTGTTAGAGGGTGAGAAACACTAAAGGGATATTTCATAAAGAAACAGAGAGGAGGTTGATGCAATCCCAGAACCGACCTTGTTATCCGTCAGTAATGTAAACAAACAGGGCACAAATAAAAGGGCTCTCGAGGCACTGTCCTGAGCAAGAGGAATCAAAACCAAGTTTTGTTTTCAGGGATGTTACTTCATTTTTTTATTAAAACAGTCTAAATGGATTTGGACGGTTCCTAAAAGTCTCAACGGCCAGGGAGTGACAATTGAAGCAGAGAGGAGTTTTCAACTCTGGAGCTGCAGGGACTCTGCTCTCTTAAGTCATCTTGCTCTCTGGCCGTTCTGTTTTAAATACCGCTAGCATTAAATGCTGTCTTTTGGGGGGTTTTGTGTGTGTGTGTGTGTTTTGAGATTGTGAATGTTTCCCAAAGAACCACTAGAGGGCAGAGCTTTGTGATGTTCCGAAATTACTAATTGCTAAACCAGCCAAGACCTCGGAAGGGCGCGTATCCCTCCTGGTAGAAGAAAACAGGACTATGGCAGGGCGGAGCCCAAAGCCGCCTGATACAGAGTAGCCCAGAAGGAGGCGCTCCAAGCTGAAAGGGATCAAGACGGAGCATAGGCTCGGAGACACCCAATGGCCCGCACCGTCCATCGCTCTTAAACAAACCGCACACTCCACCCCCGCACCTGAGGCTACTTTCACTGCAGTCCTTCCCTTGACTAAGCCCCTGATGTTCATTTTACTGTGATTTCATCGGCATATAAAATATTGGGTGAGGGGCGCCTGGCTGGCTCAGTCGGTAGAGCATGAGACGCTTGGTCTCAGGGTCGTGAGTTCAAGCCCCACAGCTGGCGGGGAGCCTACTTTAAAAAAAATATGGGTGAAGGGCGCCTGGGTGGCTCAGTTGGTTAAGCGACTGCCTTCGGCTCAGGTCATGATCCTGGAGTCCCGGGATCGAGTCCCGCATCGGGCTCCCTGCTCGGCAGGGAGTCTGCTTCTCCCTCTGACCCTCCTCCCTCTCATGCTCTCTCTATCTCATTCTCTCTGTCTCAAATAAATAAATAAAATCTTTAAAAAAAAAAAATACTGGGTGAGAAGAGGCAGCAAATCAACTCTGGGCCTAAAGCATCCCTTATTTTCAGCCCCCATCTAAAACTCTGTCTTCTGTTGGGCTGTTAGCCTGCAGCAACCAGAGTCGAAGATGAAGGGAACATCCTTAGAGCTGCTGTAATGCAGAGAAAAGGGGCCCGGAGAAATCCCTGGAGCAACCCTGAATCAGTCCTAGGCTGCCCCTGAGGGCTCCCACAAAACCCAGTCACTTCGGCCTCTGAGAAGCTTTCTCAGGCTGGAAGACAAGAGAATGTCTTTGTGGGGCCCTAAGTCCCTGCACAGCCCCTGTCCCGTGCCTGAGAACCCGAACACAAGCAAATTACGCCCTCATCACCCTCCTGCAGGAAGGGTCCTCATTAACCCGTGTCCGGTGTGTCTAACAGACAGAAATCTGATCTCAGCCAAGGGTGTGGGAAGAGGCAATGGCAATTTTCTCTTTCTTTCCAACTTTGAGTTAGAGACCCATTAATAATTATTGCCATTATGAAAGCAGGTACCTGGACAACTTGTTAATTGTCTTAGTAAAGATACTCCTAAGGAAAGAGCATGGCTTTTGAGGCTACACTAGGGCTCTGGAATTATCAGTGGATTTCAGTAGTAATTCAGGGTGGGCTCTTTTGCTTGCTATCCATTACCCCTCACACCCCACTCCCAACAGAGAGAAAGAGAGAGAAAGGACTCTCACAGCTTTCCATCAGAGTGGAATAAGCCTTGAAATCTATCCAGTGCTGGCTCTGGTGTTTACTACCTATATGACCGTGGGCAGATCAGTGGGACTATCAAAAGTCTACTTCAGTAGGAAGGAATTACAACGCTCCCCCCTACCACTGCACACATAAAAGCAGCCCCCAAAGAAAAGACACACTACAGGGTATTTTGTTAAGGGACAGCCTGGTGAGGGAATTGAAATAAGCCTTTTGTAAAGTAGTATGTGTTACTCATCCTAGTCCTAACTGAAATCTGGGTTTAATGACTAATGACCACATCATGACCAAGCTCCAAACCGTATGCCATTTCCCTCTTTGCGGCCTCCAACAGGCATTAACGCCAAACCTGGTCAACCGCTGGCTGGTTTTTATTGTTGTTGCTGCTGCTGTTTTAGGCCAAGTTCTCTGCTGGGATCTGCCAAGACGGAGGAAAGCCCTGGCAGTCCCCTGCTAGTGATGCCCGGTCACGGGGTTCGCTCCTGGGGGCTGAGAGCGCGGCCCGTGGAGAGGACATCAGCGGGCGAGGCCCCCCCAAGGCCAGGAAGGTGGAGGAGCGTATTACCGTGGCTGCTAGCGGCTAAACAAACCATCAGTGCTCAGATACCTAACACAGAGCAAGAAAGGGTCTTGAGATTCTTCAAGATTTCCTCCCAGGGCCATCCTTACAATAACCCAGGCAGTGGTTTCTGTAAAAGCCGGATTAGATCATCTGTGCCCGACCTTTTAGAAGTTTTCACGACAGATGGAGGGACACAGCTTTAGAGGAAAGCCCGGCTCACATCCGTCTACATTCATTATTGGCCCTGTTCTCCGAAATGCTATATGTTATCTTGAGCCTGTTTGTTTTTATCTGTCAGAGTGGTTTATTGTTAGGGAAATGTGGTGTCAGCTGTCTCTTCCCCACCATCAAAGCCGCTTCATTAAAGTTAATAGTGTTTGACTTGCAGAGATCTCTTACCGAGGTAACCCAAGAAAGCCCCTGCTGGCTGTTATTTTTCCGGCAGTAAAGGCACCAAATGGATGCAATAACTGCATTAATCTTTTAGGAAGAAGGAAAAAAAAAAAAAAACCTACCACATTACTCTATCTAGTAGCTGCTTAATAAATGCACCTTGAATTCATGAGGCTAATGCCACCCTTCGGTTCAGGACAGGTCACAGAACTAAATGGCCTATGTCCTGCCTCTGCCACTCAAAGCTCCGTGGCCTGGGTGGGGCTTGTCACTTCCCCAGACTGAACTTGAATTTGTTAATCTCAGAATTAAGGGGGTTAGATTATAAGGGAGCTTTTTCTTTAAATCGGGGAACCCTCTGAACAAAAGTAATCTTGCAATGAAGCCTGATGTATAAAGCAGATAAAAGCAAACTTTTTCCAGCTAAAGGGAGAGAAACCAGAAGTCCCTCCTTCTCAGCATATCTACCTCCCTCCACACCGCCTTGGTCTACGCCCACCCTCGTCCCTCCCCCAGGGATCCTGCCCGACCTCGGTAGGCCGCCACCCCCCACCCTGGACTTCCTGGAACAGCATCTGAAATCTACTGGCCTCGAAGGAATTATCTTTAAGGTCTTATCTGCTCCGAGTCTGGATTCTGTGATTAAGCAACTGGAGTCAAACCACATGGGGACAGTTTCTAATTAATGTAATAACTTCCTGAAAGTCTCTGCTCAGTGCCACACAACATTGAACGGTTTGGCTTTGGCTTTGTTTTCTGTCTATCTTCTAATCACTGCTTTCTATTGTGTGCTGTCAAATTTCCCTTCACCATTGGAGTAGTGGGTCTCAAGCAAGCTCGGTCACCTCTGGGTCACTGTCACCTAGTGCTAGTTAGTTCAGTTTCAAATGTCAGTGGGACTCAATTTAAATCTCATCACCTCCCTCCCCTGCAGGGCAGGCTGCAGCTGCGAGTATGACTCTTCAGCATGCTTCCTCACCCAGTGGGCCACCCTTTTGGGCCAGAAAACCAGCAAGAGAGTCAAAGCCAACAGCCCTGCACCATAGCGCGCACCTGACCACAATCCACTCGGGCGATCTTCGCCACATCACCCAGCACACGTGCAGGCTGCCTGGCCACCAGTCCCGCAGCCTCCTGCCATCCTTCTCTGGTCCTCTCCTCTGCTAAGCAGGCCAGCGGACAAATGTGCAAGGCTGTTGCTACCCAAGCAGGTGTCCAACAGGGCACCTAAAGCCAGTTTTCCCTTCTTGCAAGCAAGAGGGAATTTCTCCCCTCATTTAATTTGTTGAAGGAATTACCCCCCAGCGTCTGCCGCTCCCTAATGGAAAGGGGGGAAAATTATGAACACTGTTGCTCCAGAAGGCTACAGCCAATAAGACTCTCCCCTCTCTTCCTTCCCCCAGAACCTCCATGAAAGGCCTTCAGGATGAGAGAGAAGGCCTGAGTCAGTGACTGGAGGTAGGAGGAGGACGTAATAGGCTGCCCCATAGTAGGGCGAAAGGTAAGGGATGGAGAAGGGAAGGAGAAGGGGGCACGTTGTCATTGGCTTTCTTTAAAATGTTGCATCTGCAACTACACTTCTAGTACCACAGAAAGAAATCCCACCAAACATCCTGTACACATGTACCACGAGGATATCTACCAGCTTCTATTTGTATTTGTACATGTGGTTCAGACTTGGATGGGTCTGTGTCAAACTCTGGAGAATCCCAAAACACACATACGGTTTTATTTTTTTGGCCCAAATCCCTGCGGGAGAGAATAAAACAAACAAGAGCAAAGAGAACCCTCCCTCCCTTCCTTCCTTCCTTCTTTCCTTCCTTCCTTCTTCCCTTCCTTCCTCCCTCCCTCCTTCCCTTCCTTCCTTCCTTCTTTCCTTCCTTCCTTCTTCCCTTCCTTCCTCCCTCCCTCCTTCCCTCCCTTCCTTCAGCTCTGTCTAGGGAGCCTTTCCTTACACCAGGCAGGTGCTAGGCACTTGCTTGAGGCCATGGCAAATAAAACATGTTCCCTGCCTGGCCATGGTTACTTAGAACTACAGAAATAATTCCACTTGTATAACACTTTAGCTTTACTTTTCCAGAAGCTTTTATACCCAATAGTTCATTAGGATCCTCACAATAATGGTTATGGTAGATATAATCACTGTTTACAACAGAGAAAAGAGAAATACAGCCAAGTTAAGGGACTTGTCTAGTCCCACCACTAGTTAAGTGCATCTGACTTCTGGTCTTTGGCTCTTTCTGTTTGACCAAACCGTACCCAAATGTATCCTGTGATTTCCTCACAACTGCTATTACAATGACTATACATTCCAGATTTTCCAGGATCCTTTCAATTTTAAATATTCTGTTCCTTTGTCTTCCAAATTGTGCTTATCAGACCACTTGAATTAGTTCTGAAAATACAGTCACTTATATCAATTTTAGATTTGAAAAATATAGCCATCGCGGGCTCTCTTTCTTACTTTAAACATTCTGAAGTGAGATTTAGACTTTATAGCATTACGACTATGCAAGAGTCACAGTTTTTCAATCAAATCATCCTTTGGTGTAGAAAATTATGTCAGTACACACATTATTTAAGCTATTCTGAAAACTACTCTGACATTCCTTTTACTAATCTTTTTCCTGTTTCAAATGCTTCCATCAGGCATTTCTGTCAGGCTTCTGAAGGGTCCCACATGCACACCTCCAGTGCAGAAATGTGTTCGTTTTTGGTTCACTGGAATCTTTCAGAATGTCTGGCACTGAAACAGATTGGCTTTAATTAAAATGCTATGATTTCTGTGAATTCCCATTAAGCTAGCGAAAGAAATCTGCGTTTAAAAAAATACAGTTAACACATTAAGGCACACTTGTACTGAAAAATGCTTCATGTTTAAAAAACTACTTAAGCAGATGAAACTAAACTGCCTGTAATAAAAATGTGCTCATTTTTAGTAAAATCCTTCACTTCTGAAGAGAGGGGTTAGTTCAGTACATATGTGCCCAATTAGCCATAAAAACTCAACTAGACATGAACCATGCAATCCTCCAATCCGCCTGTTGATGTTAAAACATAGATCCTATTAACAGGAATGTAATTTAAATGGTTAAAAAGTGATAAAGTACACAACTATAATCTGATAGGGCTTGAAATATGATACTGCTGGAAACCGATGACAAACCAGTTTTGAATTATGACTCCAGCAAAGTCTGAAATAGCTCAAGCATGTTAATTAGTGATCCACAATTCAAGAACTGCATTATATTATGTTATATATTCTATTCAGTCACACCTCTTTACCCACCAGCAAAAGCATGTCCTCTAATAGTCAGAGAGGAAAGCCAGGTGAAGCTTTTTGAATTCTAGGTCCTGGATACCCTAGGAACACCTGACATAACTTTCCCTCATTCAACTTACTTATCTTTCAAATGTGATCTAACTCGAGCTAGTTTCTCAAGGAACAATATTCCAGAGGACCCATGAAGTGCAGAGAAGTTCACGAGTTACTGGGAAAATGCATGAAGAGCAATCAGTATGATCACTTCTTGCCACATCAGTGAGCCCCGAACTGTGTAAGGGACACTCCCACATAAGCATGGGAAAGCCCGTGATGATCAAGAACTGGGAGGAAGATATCTGAATCATTTGTTATTAGCTTTATTAGAGATACATGTGAGCTGATGTACCTTACTTTTTATTATAAAATAACACCCTACACATTTATGGGATACGCTTGAGCCCATCAAGAAGATCCTGATGGCTCACCACTGACCTGGTGTCCTTGCTTTGAGAATCACTGCACTGGGTGCTTATAATATTAAAGGCAGGATTTGTTTGATAACCACTTATAAATAAAATAAAATAGATTATTTTGGAAGGCAAACTAAACTCCCATCATCTCGCTTGACTGTCTCACCTTTTTAAATGGCCACAAAATAGTGCGCTGCTGGCCCCTTGATGGTGCGATTCGTTATCTCCAGTTATCTCTCATCCTTAGAATCAGCTCCTCTGGCCTGATCCAAGCCCTGTTTGCGCAGGTTCAGCAAATTCCCTCTGCTTTCATATTCATTGGAAAAGAGAAACATATTGTAACACCATTCTCCAAATACCATGCCACGATCGCAAATTTAGCAGATGGCTAGGAATAGTACACCCTACCAGAGGACCTGAGCTCTGTCAAAATTACCAAATGAGAGGCCGAATAATGTGTTCTAGCTGGTGTCCCTAAAATAACTAGTTTCTTGGAGGAGAAGGAGGAAATCAGCATGTGAACACTGGCCAATCAATCTATGAACCACTGGGTATGAAGACCTCCATTCAAAGTTCACCAAATGTTACTGTGGCTTTACATCAGTAACTAAACTGTGAAATTCAAGAAATAGATGCTGTCATTGCCACCTTCCTAACCAAGCTCAGATTCATGTCTCCTTTCCATTTTCTGCTGCACCTCTTCTGAGTGGCATTGTATCTTGCCTGGACGGGTGCAGTCTCATCTTTCACACCACTGAAAAGTTAATCTTCCAAAAGTCCAGCTCTGATAAAATTGCTCCCCTGATCAAAAAACTTGAATCATTGGTTACCATCACCTGTCAGCAGAATTAAGGTCACATTCCTTAGCCTGGGATTCAAGGCACTTGCCTCTTTCTGATGTCCTTTCCCACTTCACTCCGAGCAATCTGCAAGGCCCAGTCCTCTCTGTACAGACTCTCCCGCATTTGCTCCCGCAGCATCCCCCCCACCTAGGGTACTATCCCCTGCCTTCATTCCATTCCCTCATCACCTCTCTGAGTCGAAATCCTTCCCTTGGGTAAAGCCTAGAAGAGAGAAATTCCATCTTTGCTATAAAAAGTGCAAAGAACAATATCTGGCTTAAAAGCACTCATTAAACATTTTCTGTTATTATTGTGGTTACCACTGCCCCTGTGAGCGTGCCATGAAGGCCTTAATCTTCACAGACAGATTAACCCCTGCTCCTACAGGATGTTTAATTGTAGCTCTCTTATGATGTACCTAATTACTTTTTCTTTCCTCCCATAGTTATTTAACTATACATTTCATCTCCTATTATGGATTGTGAGTTTCTAAAATAGATCCGATTTCATTCGCTTTTGTATTTTCCAGGTCAGAATACAAGGCCTTACGTGCAAATCTTTGAAGAAAAATGTTAAATATCATGTCAAGCCACAAGGGGGCATGATTGAGCTACTGTAACAGCTGAATCCTCTTCGAGTTAGTAATAAATTAGGTTTTAGAATTGAGAGGCTTTTTCCCCTTGAAGGTCTATTTGTAAGCCTGTTTAAAGTAAATATATATGCATTATGTATGATTACAAATCTATTCATGTTGACATGGAAAGAAGGCTGTGATACAGTGAATTTTAAAAAAGGAATAAGCAAAATAGAATGCCTGTGATCCAATTTTTGTATAACATCTTATCTTAAATATACGTGAGAGAAATAAAAGTCTGGAAGAATATCCACCAAAATGTTAACAGCTGTTATATCTGGGAAGGGGATGGAGAAATAGGGGTGGGAACATGGAGGTTTTATTTTCTATTTTGTACCTTTCTGGATTTTTTTAAAATAAAGAATACATATTAAATTTTGTAATCAGAAAAATAAAGTCACTTACTTTAAGAAATCTCCAAGCAAAGTGTTTATTTCTCTTGTTACCTCACCTCCAGCCCCATGATATATTTAAAAGTAAATATTTGGGGAATTTTCTGATAAATTAAAGCAAAGAATCCCAAATTCTCTTGGTACATGGTGCCCTTTAGTATCTCAGTAATTTTTTTATGGCATCCCTTGGATGAAAGAAATACTTAACAGTTCCATTTATTAAGTGTCAAAGTCCAAACAACTTACGAAGTATTTATGTCCTAACAATTTCATGGCCATTTGAAAGAATAATATACATAAAGTGAAAAAAATTATTTTTATTTCATTCTTAAATGGTCACAATTACTTATTAATGGACTGTGTACACCTCTTGGGCACCATACAACTTCTTAAACTTTGGAACTAGATTGGACACTGCCACTCTCATCTCCTACTCCACACTGATTTTCATTAGGTAGTCAGTTTTTACCACAGCTTCCAACCACCAAAAACCCAGCTTCACAAAGATATGACACCATCGGAAGGAATGCAGCGCGACCTAATGTTGAAACTATGAGCACCTCGAGCTAGTAGTTCTTGGGCATCCCACAACTGTCAAGTATAGTTGTGTTTCCCTTAAAAATTTAATATATCTCACGGCACCCCTGTGTGTTTACTGCAGCACCCCTGGGTGCCATGGTGCACAATTTGGGAACCAGTAAATTCAAATGATAAAACTGATTCCCTGTAAGGCTGGCAAAGGAGGAGAAACTCATTAAACTAGACTTGAAGTTATTCCAACCTAATAACTCAGTCAAAACTATTTTGTTTTCTCTAAACCGAAGTCTTCGGGGAAGGAGAAAAGGATGGTGTGGGAAGCTGGGCTGAGCGCTGGGTTCTGGTGGTTTCCCTATACCCCCGTTCCACCAAAGTCCTCTGCCAATGATTCTGGTACTCAAAACTAAGAACCAACAGCAGCCTCCAAAGCAGCATGTTCCTGGGAAACACCCACATTCTTTTCCGTGGTGTCTAGGATCTCCAACCAACCTACTCACTTTTCCGCCCCTCCACCCCAAAGTTTGAGGCTTTACAAAAATGTAGGAGAGCACAGCAGGCCCCAACACCGGACTGCTGAGTTGACCCTCATCTTTCCCTGGGGAGCTTCTGGGACCAAGCCCCCCAGTCAAATACAGAACTGCTGCTATCCAAATCCATTTGCAGTCTGGATTTAAAAGTATTTTTTTCTCTAAAGTTTTTTTTTTTTTTAAGATTTTATTTATTTATTTGACACAGACACAGCGAGAGAAGGAATACAAGCAGAGGGAGTGGGAGAGGGAGAAGCAGGCTTCCCACGGAGCAGGGAGCCCGATGTGGGACTCGATCCCAGGACCCTGGGATCATTACCTGAGTCGAAGGCAGACGCTTAACGACTGAGCCACCCAGGTGTCCCTTCTCTAAAGTTTAATGAGCCCAATTTCACATCTTGATTTAGTGAGATGGCTTGTGATTTTCTATTATCAATTCAAACACAATCAAAACAGACTCAAAAGGCATCTCTAACTTGTGGGGAAGGAAGTTCCAAGCAGGGAGTGCTTAAAGAAGTTCATCAAGACCACCGAGAGGTGGAAACAACACAAAGGTCCATATGCACATAAATGAATAGACAAGTGTGGTCTATCTATCCATACAATGGCATATTGTTTGGTCTTAAAAAGAAAGGAAATTCTGACCCATACCACAACATGGGCGAACCTTGAAGACATTGGGCTAAGTGAAGCAAGCTAGCCACAAAAGGACAAATACTGTGTGATTCCACTTATATGAGGTCCCTAGAGTAGTCAAATTCATAGAGAGTAAACAACGGTGATCACCAGGGGCTGGTGGGGAGTGAAGAATTCAGAGTTATTGTTTAGTGAGTATGGGGTTTCAGTTTGGGAAGATGAAAAAGTTCTGGAGATAGATGACGGTGAATGGTTGTACAACAATGTCAGTGTACTTAAGATCACTGAATTGTACACTTAAAAGTTAAAATGGTAAATTTTATGTGGGGTATATCATTTGATTTTTAAAAAATCAGTGATGGCTTTCTGGTAAGGGAAGCCCTTGATTTAAGTGGAATTGCGTCCTTCAAAGTCACTTCAACAGCTTGTAGCAGACCTAGAGATAAGTCCATTTGGATGATCTGGTATTAAATGCACACATGATGTTTCAAAACCCAAGGACCTGTTCTAAAGGAAACAATGTCTAAAGAGCAGTAGCAGAGCGGGAATAATGGAAAAGAGCTCCCACCTCCTCCAGGCCTTCTTCCTAAGAAAATTCAAATTTCCCCACAACTTCCCAACCCTTCAGGCACAAGTGTGAAAGCCTCACTCCTCTTCCTCTCAAGTTGATAATGCACTTTCCCTGTGCTGTACATCCAAGGCATGACGAAATAGGACCTAGAAGAACTGCTTGAAGAGATAGGCAAATGCAAACTGACCCGGGTTCCAGAACTCAGTGTCCTGGGAGTAAGGCTTCCTGCGAGATGTTTTCTTGTTATCATGTAGGACTGATGTTGCTAAAGGTCCAAGGCACTAGGCTTGCTCCTTACTTGAAGTCTGGGGAGGAGAGGGGGTTTCTGTGGAAAACCTGGGAAATGCTAGAGGATACATTCTCTCTAAAGGCTCAGAGGAGTCCTGTAATCCAGAAATTTGAATTCCGCAGATCCTCACCCATTGATCATTTTTAAAATATGCCCAGCTCCTCCCCTCTTGACCTCTATTTTGTAAGTGGCATCCAATCTCAAATCTTTAGTCTTTTTTATTTCTCCTTTTGTCAACACATTCCATCAGTCATCAGACTATGAATTCAGCTCCAGCCATACCTCTTCCATCAACCTGTTTTTCCTTCTCCCCTGCCATCATACTAGTTTATGTCCTGATGACTACTCCAGTAGACTCCTCCCTGGTCTTCGTATTTCTATTTTCTTCCCTCGTAACAGTCAGCATCAGAAGAATGTTCCAGATCACAGTGCTGAGCATGTCACAACTATGCCTAGAACCCTTCAGTGGCTCCCCATTACCCACTGGATAAAGAAGACCAGACCCCTGAGTCTAGCATGTGGGATTCTTTGTGGTTCTCACTCCAACCTGCCCTCCTAGCCACGTCTCCCACCTAGCCACATCTCCCACCACAGGGAACCTAACCCTATAGTCAAGTCAACTATTTTGCATTCCCTGAATGGACCTCAAGGTTTCCCATCACACCCAGCCCACCGTCCCCACCAGCCTCATCCTCAATCAGTTCTGAACCCACTCCTCTTCTCCTTGTCTTTTTTTAAAAAACGATTTATTTATTTAAATGGGGGGGGGGCACTCAAGAGCGGGGAGAGGAGCAGAAGAAGAGAGAGAATCTCAAGCAAACTGCCGTGTGAGCACAGAGCCTGACTCAGGGCTCAATCCCACAACCCTGAGATCATAACCTGAACTGAAACCAAGAGTCCTACGCTCAACCGACTGAGCCACCCAGACACCCCTCTCTTTGTCTTTATCCATCTTTGAAGTCTGGCTCAAATGCTGGACCCTTGTGAAATCATTGATCTTTTCTTTGAATTCTCCCAAACACTTCGATAGTAGGAATCTCATAGTTCATAATACACTCAGCTTGGTTTAGTGTCATAAGTTTCAAAATAGTCAATAGTACAGTTTTGACCCTTAAACAACACAGGGGTTAGGGTTACTGACACCGCACTGTGGAAAATCCAAGTAAGCTGTACTAGTCTATGAACACGTGTTTTTTATGGTATATGTATTATATACTGTATTCTTAACATTACAACAAGCTAGAGAAAACGTTATTAAGAAAATCACAAGGGGGGGCATGCCTGGGTGGCGTAGTCCGTTGAGCCTCCACCTCTTGGTTTCAGCTCAGGTCGTGATCTCAGTATAGTGGATCAAACCCTGGGCCAGGCTCTGCACCCAACGCAGAGTCTGCTTGGGGTTCTCTCTCCCTCTGCCCCTCCCCACCATGCACTTGCGAGCATGCGTGCACTCTCTCTTGCTCAAATAAATAAATCTTTAAAAGAAATCTTAAGAACAGAAAATACATTTATAGTACTGTATTTATCAAAAAATATCCACATTTAAGTGAACCCACACAGTTCAAACCTGTATAGTTCAAAAATCAACTATAAAGTATTCCACATTGAAGGACTATAAACAAATTTGAATATAAAACTGTGCTACCATCTGTTAGTTTCCCCAAATGCCTAACATGCTTTATACATAAAAGCATTTAATAAATGTCTGTTGAATAACATTTAACACACACCATCAAATTCCTAAACCTTAATTACATCCTTAAGCCAGTGATAATATTCTTTTTTCTTTCTTGCATCACAGACGTTTTTTCTAATGAAATCGTAGATTGAATCCCAATATGTGTTTTATAGGAAGATTTTATATGTATTCTATATACAGAGTAAAACACATGTAAGTGGCATCTCATTTTATATACATTTATTTTAAATTAAAATTTACAGCATTTCTTATTATTAAGTGAACTATGAGAATAGGAGGCTGTTTCAGTGAATATAAAATTTGAAGCAGAGGGTTAGGAGTGGTGATTTGCACTCAGCCATTTCCATATCCAGCTTATTTCTGTGTTTTGACACAGAATTTCACATGAAATCCTCCCTGGTCTAGGTACTCAGTTTTTCACATGATTTCAGATGATTCAGAAAATCCTGATTCACACAACTAAGCCACAGTGTGCAATTTTATGTGAGTGGACATTGGCAGGGTAACGAATTCCATTTTTTTAAAGCTCAGATACAACCTCCTATTATCTGTGACACATTAAGAAAGCCATACACAGCAATTAAGAACCCAGGGTCAGATTTAAATCCTGGCTCTCCTCTGTTTAACAATGCAGACCGTAAGCAAGTTATTCAGCCTCAGTTTCTGCATCTGAAAACTGGAAATAATAATAGTTCTTCCCTCATAAGAAGTCCTTCTTGTACAAGAACAAGACAGGCTGCACAAATTAATGCCTCAAGAGTCTTCAGTGTGTTAAGAGGCAGGCAGTAGAGGATACACTGAGGTGTGCAGCTTTAATGTTTTATTATATACTGAACCATTATTTTAACATTTATATGTGTAAAGCATAAAGAATAGCAGTATAATGAAACCCATGTTCCCAATTGGCAATTACTGTTGAAATCCCCAGTGTGCCCCTCCCTGATCCCGTTCCTTGTCCTCCCCAGTGAGGACTGTTACCTTTGCCATACTTTTTTTTTTAAGATTTTATTTATTTTATTTATTTATTTATTTATTTATTTGACAAAGAGAGACACAGCGAGAGAGAGAGCACAAGCAGGGGGCAGTGGGAGAGGGAGAAGCAGGCTTCCCGCTGAGCAGGGAGCCCGATGCAGGGCTCGATCCCAGGACCCTGGGACCATGACCTGAGCCGAAGGCAGACGCTTAACGACTGAGCCACCCAGGCACCCCTGCCATACTTTATTTTTAATTTTTGTTTAGCACTTACCCTACTACTATGTGCCAGGTTCTGTTCAAAGTGCTTTCCAAAACATCCACATCTCCCCCTCCCCACAACCCCACGAAGTGGAGAGCATTACTGTCTGCATCCTACAGATGCAGAGCGTGGGGCACAGGGAACTATGTAACAGCAGGCTCACAGTTTGTACACGGAGCTGCCGTGATCTGAACCCAGGCAGTAGGCCTCCAGAGTCTCTGTTCTCCAACACACCCAGGCTGGACACAGTGTTAAGGGCACTCTCACACTCCCTACGTGACTGAACACAGACTTAACACCCACCATGTGCCAGGCACCGTGCTGGGCACTGCAGAGCTTAAGGAAAAGCTTCTTCCTTGCTGGCACCTGACAGTTCCCAGAACATTGGTTCCTGCCACAGGTGCTGACTCCAGCTCTCTCACAGGCCCAGGCAGCCTGTAAGCGCCTGGAGGGGCTGTGTGTGGCCTTGAGGAAAAGGCAAGCAGGCCCAGCCACTTCACCTTGGTGTTGGCCAGGGTGGTTCTCTACAACAATCAATCCCCAAGGAGCCACGGGGAAATTCCAAACTTTCTGCCCCCACTCCCAGCCTCTTCCTCATCAAGGCTTCCTCTGAGAAGTGAACCACGTAGGGCTGCGCAGGAATCCGCAGCCTTTGCCAGCAAGCAGGCCAGTTGCAGCCGCATGGCCCAGCCCACAAGGAAAAGACCTCAACTTTAGCGCATGTCACTCCCCTAATTATTCCCTGTGCCTGGAGTCCAACAATAACAGAGCGTTTTTTCACAAGCAGCTCCCACCACGAACCTTGCAGCCTCATGCGTGCAGCCAAGCACTGAGAAGTGCTAAAGGGTCAGGGGGTTTGTGTGGCCAGCAGTCCCAGGCCTCTGGGGGAGAAACCCAGCCACTTTCTAGTCCAAAATCTGGCCCCGGAAAAACTGCCTGAGGCTTCAGCTGCCTCCAGGGCCTACTTCCTGGGGCTGGGCTGGGTCACTGTGGGTGGGGCCCTAAAGAAGGGCCAGCAGATCAGAAAGCAGCTGCCCCCAAGCCACCAAGGGAAAGAAGCAAGGGGTGGGAGACAGGAGACTAAAGAAAGACGTTTCCGGGGCGCCTGGGTGGCTGAGTCGTTAAGTGTCTGCCTTCGGCTCAGGTCATGGTCCCAAGGTCCTGGGATCGAGCCCCACATCGGGCTCCCTGCTCAGCGGGAGGCCTGCTTCTCCCTCTCCGACTCCTGCTGCTTGTGTTCCCTCTCTCACTGTCTCTCTCTGTCAAATAAATAAAATCTTTAAAAAAAAAAAAAAAAAGCTGTTTCCTCCAGGGTCACATTCACCAACTGCTCCCAAGGCTATACTATATGGCAGAGATTGGTTTTTTAGTAAATTTATTTACTAAATACCAGTCCTGGCAGATACTGGGATTGGGGGGTACAGTTCTGGGATATAACAGCAAGTAAAACAGCAAAGTCCCCTGCATTATTGAGGTGGGGGGAGGCAGCAATAATCAAATTAATAATTTCAGATCGTGATTAGTGCTTTGAAGAAAATAAAATATCACTGTCCCATGGGGTGGACAGGGAAATGAATATGAGCTAAGATCTAAATGAGGAGGAGCTAGCAAAGCAAAGGCAAGGGAAAAGCATTCCAGGCAGAAAGAACAGAAGTGCAAGACCCCGAAGCCTCTGTCTGATTAAATGCTGATTAGGGGTTTAAAAAACGTTTGATGAAAAACCAGTTCTCTCAAAATTGTAGTACATGGTAGAGTTATTTCCTTAAGAGCATAAAGATCAAAGTGCTATGTTGGAAAGAAATTTGTCCTTGGCTTTAAGTGAAGATGCAAAAAGAATGTCTGTGAATATATATTTACATTTATATGTCTCACAAGGATCTTTTTAAAAAGCCTTTCATGTCCTTTATCCTTTAAACTTTTGTAATATAGGTTGAAAGCATGATACAATCTTTAACTTCCAGCTCCTCATGCACTGAAAGATCTTTCTCCTAGAACTAATGAAGATATCCGTTCTGTCCGGATGTAATTTACCTCCCTTGTTCCAGAATTTGAAATAAGAATGCCATGTACCTCTAACTGCAACTATGTAAAAAAAAAAATTCGTGTGCACATGGATTAAGGCGATGGGAGAATAGGAAGGGGTGGCGGTAGTTTTTCAATATTCCTTTGTTGTTATTAAAACTGGGAAGAAAAGAATACATTGTGCATAACCGTGCAATTTTCTTGTCTTTGTCTTAATAAATGTGTTTTTAACTGCTGTTTATATTCCAGTTCCACCATCACTGCCACCTACAACCTGTCCCGGCTACAAATAAGTTGAAAAGTGCACAAGGTCTTCACAAACCCTGGTACAGTGAGTGCGTCGGCTCACGTACAATCCATGTGCACCCTTCTTTCTCTCTGTGGACGGAATTTCTTGGGGATCCTTCGAGATCCCGGCCATATTTCGCCCCTGGCGCTTATTAAAACCAGGTGTGCGGGAAGCGGGCGTTTTGCACAGAAAAAGGCTTCGCCTGGCCCAAAGCTCCCCCTTCCGGTGTGTTTTCTAGAAGGGAGTCGTGAGCTGAGCAAAGAGAAAGCTGGCAACTCGTCCGGGGCCGGGCTAACGGGGTGTACTTGTCAAGACAGCCCCGCGGCCCGGCTGCGCCAGGGCCAAGTGCGCAAGGGCAGAAAGTGAAGCCGGGGCGTAGAGAGCCGGGGACGAGGGACACTGCGCCTCCGCCCCCAGGAGTGTGGTCCGCGCGCGGGTGAAGCCCCAGAGCCGCAGCCCGGCGCGCGGCGCAGAGAAGGAGCGCAAGGGCAGCCGCAGGGCCGCCGCGGATCGGGGCTGGAAAGCCCGGAGCGCGGAGGAGCCGGCAGAGCCCCCGACCCGCCGAGCTCGCCCGCCGCCCGCTTCCAGAACTTGGCGCGAGGTCGCGCGGCGCTTACCGTCGGCGGCCGGTGGCGCTCAGGTCTCTAGGGGCCCGGCGGGGACAGGGGGCGCGTGACAAGCGGCGGGCCGGCGCGCTCCGAGCTGGGGTCGCGGGCCTCGGGGCAGCGCGGCGCCGGGTGCCTGTGGTCCGCTCGGCCCGCGACCTTTGACCCGCGGTCAGGCCTGGGCGGGCGAAGACCGCGCCCCCTCTCGAGCGCGCAGGGAAACTGGTGAGAGAGCTGGGAGAGCCTCGCCCCGCTCCGCCTGAACCCCAACTGCAGGCCCAGCCTCTGGGGTGAAGGCGTTGGCTACTTGTGGGGGTCAGAGGTTTGAGTGTGGGCGCTTTCATCAGACTCTAGAGCTGTTCAAAGCAGAGACCACGGGACTAGAAGAAAGAGGAGCATTAGGTTACAAACGGCTAAGGGGCAGAGAAGAGGGAATCCCCAAAAATATGATTCCACATTTTTAAAGATTATTTATTTATTTATTTATTTATTTGACAGAGAGAGAGCACAAATAGACAGAGTGGCAGGGAGAGGGAAAAGCGGACTCCACCGAGCAGGGAGCCCGATGAAGATTCGATCCCGGGACCCTGGAATCATGACCTGAGCAGAAGGTAGCCGTTTAGCCAACTGAGCCACCCAGGTGCCCCTGGCTCCACATTTTGAGCGGCCACTTCCTATTCCTTGGATCAAACGGCAAGCCAACTTACTTTTTCCTTTTCTCTAATTACAGTTTTTAAGAGCCCTTTAGGAGGCTCTGTATAGCTTCCATCCCCGCAGCCTTGCATGAATTTTCAGTAACCCCAGGAAACAGCTGGCCAGACAAGAGGGTGAGAAGGCCTCTCATCCCAAATGTTTGCCTGCACCCTCTGCTCCATGAAAACCACTCCAAATTGGGCCACCCCAGCATGTCTTCTGGGCTTGGTGCCCTGTTCGATGGGAAAAAGTGTTCTCAGTCCCAACCCCAAGATCCTGTGACAGCCAACAAAGAATTCTAGAGATGTTTCCAGATTCAAGCAACCCTAGTAATTTCTGGCATTGTCTAAAGCCAGTTTCTCAAATCGTGGTCCAGGGACCACCTACATCAGATATCCTGGGATCCTTGGTAGAGAGATTCAGGACCTAGGGCCTACACTATAGATGATAAGTTGGATTAAGAATGATGAGGCCCAGAAGGGGTGCCTGGGTGGCTCAGTCGTTAAGCGTCTGCCTTCGGCTCAGGTCATGATCTTAGGTTCCTGGGATTGAGCCCAGCATTAGGCTCCCTGCTCCGTGGGAAGCCTGCTTCTCCCTCTCCCACTCCCCCTGCTTGTGTTCCCTCTCTCGCTGTGTCTCTGTCAAATAAATAAATAAATAAAATCTTTGGGGAAAAAAAAATGATGAGGCCCAGAAATCTGCATTTTAACAAGCTTGCCTTGTGAGGTTTCTGCTCAGTATGGTTTGAGAATTACTGGATTTGGCCCTTTATTTGACAGTGCTGATATTGTGCTTGTTTTTCCATCTGGAGCACTCCCTCAAAACTCTCAACAGTGTTAAACATTATTCTTTTTTTTTTTTTAGTGTAGGCTACAAAATTTGGCTTCCAAACAAACTGCCTTATTTCATGAATTTTTTAAAGAAAATTATGCCAAAGCATTTCTTCCCACTGTATAGGGCTCTGAGCACCTCCTGATGATAAAAAAAAAAAAAAAAAAAAGTAAGTGGATTATGCTGAGTGCCTTCTACTAACGTTGGGCTGTTTGTCATTCTGAGCCAGACCTACTCCTGCCCTGCTGCTATTGACTGAATGTTTGCATCCCCCAAAATTCATGTCGAGACCTCATCCCCAGTGTGATGGTATTTGGAGGTGGGGTCTTTGGAAGATGATTAGGTCACGAAGGCAGAACCTACTGGGATTAGTGACTTTATAAGATCTTGGCTTGGGAAAGTTATCCTTCCATGTAAGACACAACTAGTGGATGACTGAACCAGGAAATGGGCTCTCCAGACATCAAATCTGCCAGTGTCTTGATATCCTAGCTTCCAGAACTGTGAGGAATTTCTGTTGTTTATAAGCCACTGAGTCTATGGTATTCTGTCATAGCAAGCCCAGATGGACTAAGATACCTGCTGGTTTTTCTTCTGCTTCACTCAGGCTTCAGTCAGGGCAGCTTTCCTGGGTAAAATGGAAGCCAATTCTGTGATCATGGTGGTTTCCAAACTACACCGTACAACAAAATCATCTGTGGAGCTTTTTAAACTACTGACCCACACAGAATGTCAGCAATCCCAAACATATTTGTTTGCAGAAAATTTATTTCACAAAGCATCTCATGGAATTAATGAGCTATCTAAAGTGGTACTGTCAGAAGGAGCAGTGAATTGAAGTTGAGGAAATAATTAAGGGGGTAAACAGAATTTTTGCAACAAAAATGTTTAACACATTCTTGCTTGCAATATCAAGAATTTGGAAATAACCCAAATTTGTCCAGCAGTAGAAAGTTGGTAAAATAAATATGGTACATTCATGTGAAAGAATACAAGACAACTATTAACATAGTTCAGAGAATATTTATTGACCTGGAAAGATGTTCTTGGTGAGTAAAGTGAAAAGAGCAACATGAACAATTGCTCCCTTCTTGTTTAAAAAAAAAAAAAAAGTTTAGTGGTAACTGACAGAAGACCACAAAAGCAAACTCCTAAGCAGGTGATAGTGAACACAGAAAAGAATCCCTGTTTGAACTGCAGAACTGGGGAACAGAGCAGAAAACAGAGCTTTAGTTTGAAATGTATTGAAGAATCAATTAAATAGCCTCTCCAAGTCATTATAGCTGGGTGACTGCGCCCCACGGCAGCAAAACACTGAAGGTTTATTCTCTGGAGAGGATGAGTGCATTAAAAACAAGGGCACCTGGGTGGCTCAGTCAGTTAAGTTGCTGCCTTCGGCTCAGGTCATGTTCCCAGGGTCCTGGGATCGAGCCGCACATCTGGCTCCCTGCTTTCCGGGAAGCCTGCTTCTCCCTCTCCCTCTGCCGCTCCCCCTGCCTGTGCTCTCCTGCTCTCTCTCTCTGTCAAATAAATAAGTAAAATCTTAAAAAAAAAAAAAAGAGGATTCAATGAAAATTTAAATACTGCCCAAGTCCTCTTCCCCAACAGGCTAGAAGCCTGACATACATCCTCCAGAGAGGAGATTGCAAGATTCCTTTCTATGTCATGAAGGGCTCCTGATCAGATCCAATAAAACTGCCCTCTGGTGAAGCCCATAGTGGACAAACCCCGTCCACACACACGGAGCTTCTAATCAGCGTTTTTCTGCCCACTTGGCAGATACCAAGAATCACCAGATGTTAGAAGGAAGATTCTAATGTCAAAGATGTGGTAAGAGCAAACAGAAAAAAACGAAGACTATGAAAAAGAAGAAGAAAAACTATTTTGTTAAAAAAAGATTTTATTAATTTATTTGAGAGAGAGAGAGGAGAGCACATGAGAGGGGGGAGGGTCAGAGGGAGAAGCAGACTCCCTGCTGAGCAGGGAGCCCGATGCAGGACTTGATCCTGGGACTCCAGGAGCCTGAAGGCAGTCGCTTAACCAACTGAGCCCCCAAAAACCATTTTTTAAAATTATGATTCTCAGAGAGATAAAAGAAGGTATAAATCCTTGAAACAAAACAGTGTGTTAAAAAAAAAGGAACTAGGAACAGGCGGAGCTCTTCAACATTATATATATGAAACTATAAGGCATAAAGACATAGGTGAAAATATACGAAAATAAAGGAAAGACCAGATCAACGAAATGATAGGTATTCCAGGAAGAAAGGACCGAAAAAAAAAAAAAATAGAGGGAGGCTATCATTAAATAATTATTGATTAATCAATAGGATTTCCCCCCCACATTGAAGGCCATGAGTTTCCTGATTGAAAGGACCTCTTGAGTGCTCAGAAAAATGGTTTAAAATAAACCTACACAAAGGAACATCGCTATGAAATTTCAGAATATTAGTACAAATAGATTTTAACCACATCTAAAGAAAAAAAAAATGAGTGACCTAGAAAGGATCAACAATCAAAAACAGCTTCAGACTTCTCGACAACAACACTAGAAGTTGGAAGGCAATGGTAGCTAATATTTTAGACTAGATTTTAACTCTATTGGACTATAGTAAGTGCTTTACAATTCATCCTCACCACAACCCTATGAAATAGGTGCTCTTCTTACCTCCATTTTACAGGTGAGAAATCTGAGGTACAAAGGAGCAAAGTACAAACTTGCCTAAATGATCTAGGTAATAAATGGTAAGAGCTGGGATTGAAACTAGGCAGTCTGGCTCCAGATTCTGAGATCTAATTGGTATACCATACTGAAACAGTGCTTTCAAAATTAAACGTGAGAAGTACATCCAACACAGAATTATATATCCAGCCAAATTATCAGTAAGTGAAAAATAAAGATATTTTTAGACATGCATATACTCAAAAAAATCTACCTTTCACATACCCTTTCTTAAGGACAAATAAATGATTCCAGCTATATTAGGTACCAGGGTGTGTGGAGAGGTGAGAACAAGGAGTTGTTTAATGGGTACAGAATTTCACCTTGGGGGGCGCCTGGGTGGCTCAGTCATTAAGCGTCTGCCTTTGGCTCAGGTTGTGGTCCCAGGGTCCTGGGATCGAGCCCCGCATCAGGGTCCCTGCTCGGTGGGAAGCCTGCTTCTCCCTCTCCCACTCCCCCTGCTTGTGTTCCCTCTCTCGCTGTGTCTCTCTCTGTCAAATAAATAAAATCTTAAAAAAAAAAAAAAAAAAGAATTTCACCTTGGGAAGATGTAAAGAGTCTTGGAGATGGATGGTAGTCATGGTTGCACAATAATGTGAATATGCTTAATGCCGTTGAATTGTACACTTAAAAATGGTTAGAATGGTAAATGTTAGGTTATGTTTTACCAAAAGGAAAAAAAAAGCCACCAGAGGAGGAGGTATGCCACCCAAATGAGGGAGTGAAACAAGAAAGAGGAGAGTTGGGATACAAGAAGCAAGAAATCTAACTCAAAAGCAAGGCAAAAGGATCCCCAGGATAATGATGGAGGGAGGTCTGAGGATAACAGCTGTCCAGTAGGCACAGAGAACAACATTCCAGAATGGAGCAGGTCAGAAGGTTCCAGAAGTGATGTCTCCAAAAAGAGGAATCGATGAAAAACATGTCTTTTACTGAGAACATACATAGCCAACTGGGAGATAATTGGAGGCTACATTAATAATGACATGAAAACCTAAGGAAACAAACAAATAAGATGATCGTTATTTCTGGGAAAAGTTCAAATTGGCATAGAAATTAAAAAATAATCTTGGTATTCTTTTATACTGCGTGGCTCAGCAGTGAATTGCATGTATCTCATCATGAGAATGTGACCACGAAACATTGATCAAACCAAAGCTATGACAGAATTGTACCGAGAAGATGAGTGGTGTGTACCAGGGTAGGCAAATGATCATGAAAGCTAAATTCTTAAGAATCCGTAGATAATGCCTACTAGAGAAAAACCAAGAAGTGGCTTAGACACATGTGTTAAGTACCAAAATAAACAACGAAAAGATTTAAAAGCAGTTGTCTCTGAAGAAGCAGAAAATTGAGGAGGCGGAGTGGTTTGGAAATTGCTGTTTTTTGTGATAAGCCTTGTTGAACTATTTGACTCTTCAAACCACATGGATGTGTAAGTTTGGTAAAAATTAAAACAAACAAACCAAAAAAAGACAAACACAATTCTGAAACTCTTCCAGATGATCCAGAAAAGTCTATTTCTATCTCCTTGTTTTCTCAAATCGAACTCACTTTTTTCCAAGCAGCAGTTTTCTGCATGACTCCTCTATTATTCTCTGCCATTGTACACACATTTTCATAAAATAAGCTTTTGTGAGCTAGCCTGGGAATTCAACCATTGCTTATATTACTTCTCCAGAGATGTGTAGCTTCTAACCAAACAACTTCCAAAAAAACTTTCAGAACTTCTGTTTATTTATTGGAGACTACATTATCCATTCCCATAAGACTTTACATTACAACTGAAAAGGCATTTGAAAAATCAGAGAATATTCTGATTGCATGAAACACCATTCAAATTGTTTGGTAGAGTCAGTGAGTGGTGTGGCTCCTGGAAAGAATAATGGGCAGGGGGTAGTCCCTGGGGAAGTCTTCATCAAAGAGGCTCAATTAAAGCTGAACCTGCCAAGATGGATTGTAGCTTGTGTAAATGGTGGTATCGATCAGGACTCTTGATGCAAGTGATAGATACTCAAGCCAAACTAGCCAAGCCAGAAGTAGAATTTTTTAGTCTGCCTAACTAGGACATCCCAAGAGATCTGGCTTCAGGCAAAGATGGATCCTGGGTCCAGGAGTGGCACTAAGCTCTCTCCATCTCCATTACTCCCCCTCTGCAGCTCTAGTCTTACCCTTTCAGCTTTGCAACATAGGTGCTGTTGGGAAGAGTGGATAACTTTATTGGCTCTATATCAAAATCCCAGGGGAAGACCCTGATTGGTCCTCCAGCAGTTCAGGTGAATGGATACTATGGTGGGCCAGGCCTGAATCAGCTGCCAGAAAAGGGAAGATGGGGAGTAAAGTGCTGGGATGCCAAAAATAAAACCTATTACATCCCTGTGTAATTGTACATACCAAATACGCTCTATGGAGATTTATTAGAGCTTGGGCCTATTGGCAGTATAAGTAAAAATGCCTCATAAATGCTAAAGCACCATGAAATGTTGGTTGTGAGTCAGTGCTAAATGTAAGTCTACATTGGCCCTGCCCAGCCAAACTGCAATTACTCCTGGATCTTTAGTTCTCTGAATGTTTTAAGTTTTTCTTTCCGCCTAGCAGATTCATTTGTCACAGTTTCCCCAAATATTGGCCTCTTTCTTCTCACAGAGTCTGCTTCCAACTGCAGTGAAAAATTTGTTCATGTCATTTTTCAAAGGAAGCCAGAAGGAAAAAAAAATGTCCAAAGTTGGAATAGTTTGAAACTGAAAACATAATGGATGTATGTGTGTGTAATCAGATTGTTCTCAGCATCTTTCACTCTACCGTTTCCCTAATCTATCGAGTCACTTTCTTGGCTTCGTTGCTCTAGTCCTCAAATAAGCCAAAAATATTTTGCTGATACTAGCTGCAATTTATTGAGTGATAGGATATTTGTAATGTACTTTGAGACTGAGCTTGTAGCCCTGAAGATTAGGCAATTAATTAACAGAGAAATATTTTTGCCATCTAGAGAAAAAACCAATTTCAGAATAATTAACAGTCTATATTGGAATTTCCAGTTTTTATAAGGCTATTTTAGACATCTGATTTTTAAGTAGGTGTGAAGTGTTCATTTACTGCTGACAATGTGAAGTAGGCTGCTGCCTAAATTTGCTTCTGATAAACCTCTCAGTGATGTCAACACTTGAATACCTAAGGTTACATTGAGTTTTGTATTTGAAGGTATATGGATGAAAGCTAACTACCTATAAGTCTGAGTTTAACTAAAAAGACCTTAAGCCAGATCCTGATAATATTTTCTATAATGGACACTAGCAGGATCTTAGGACATGGCTTTTCCTTTGTTAGCACAAAATTCCCCAAACAAAACATTATTAGATGACTACTCAAGGCCATTCTCAATCCACTTCTTCCTCACCAGCTTCCCACTGCAGAGACTGAAAATTCCGGGTATTTATTTTCCCAGCCTCCTCTGCAGCTAGATGGCCATATGATCCAGTTAAGGCCAGTCAGATGGAAGAGAAAGACGGTTAGGGGATTTGGGGAAAGATTTTTCCTATCTCAGTAAAAGACAAGATGCATGGGGAGAGGACCCTTTTGTGTCCATCCTTCCTGCTTCCTTCTGTTTGGGTCACATTGGAGCTCTAGCAGCCATGTGTAACCATTGTTGAAACACTGAGTATAATAAAGCAGAAAAAGCCCAGGTCCCTGGGGCCATCACTGAGCCACTACACCAACTGGAATGGCCGGCCTTCACATTTCATACTAAATGTGACTAATAATCTCCTATATTTCAGCCATTGGGTATTCTATCACTTTTAACCAAGGACATGATTATCTTTTTTTTTTTTTTTTTTGAGAGAGAGAGATAGTGAGGGGTGAGGGGGCAGGCAGAGGGAGAGGAAGAGAGAGAATCTTAAGCAGGCTCCATGCCCAGCACAAAACCACGTGGGGTTCAATGTGGGGCTCAATCTCACAACCATGAGATCATGATCTGAGCCGAAATCAAGAGTCAGATGCTTAACCAACTGAGCCATCCAGGCACCCATTATCTTTAATTAATTCAGGGATATAAATTATTTACCCACTAACCATTCTCCGTTCTCCCCTTCCTGACTCTACCCAGATTTTTATTTGGGTATCCAGTCTTCCTATGTATTTCATGTAGCCCAGTGGATGCAGATTCTGCCCCCACTTCCAGAGGTGATCATCGGTTGACTTAAGTCAGTCAAAAAATTTCACTGCCCTGGCCTGGAGGGTGATTGATTCAAGGATTAGCTGCAACCTAAGTTATCCAACCAGGGTGAACTTCGGATTTGTATTTGGAACGCTAGGAAAAAAGTGCTCTCTCACCTTCTCAACTACTCACATATGAAGCCTGGAAAGCAAACAGAAGGCAGAACAGAAAGACGGAAAGAAACTGAGTCCATGATAATGTCCTTGAGGTGCTGGATCACCCTGGTTTTGCCATTACATGAGCTCATAAATCTCCTTTATTAAAGTCCATTTGAGTTGCATTTTCTGTTCTTTGCAACTTCAGAATGCATTCTGATTTGATACACCTCCTATCTGGACTGATGGGCAACAAAGAGGAAACACCAAATGGCGGCCTTTTAAGAAGTGACAGTGAAAACATCTCTCGATCCACCATATTAGGTAGGTGTATGGTCATTCATCCTTTTTTTTTCAATCACCAAAGCTGGAGAAAAATATGACTCACCAAACTGTCACATGTAATGTCACATGCCACTACCCTGTTGGGCTTTGAGCAAGTTAATTAGCCTGTCTGTGCCTTCGCTTCCGTATAGGTAACAATGGAGATGATAATCATCTCATAGGGAGGCTCTGAGATTAAATGAGTTAATGCATGTCAAGTGCCTCTGACAGGGCCTGTTCATAGTAAACACTCAGTAGATGTTGATTTTCATGATGATCAGGAATCCCCTGTCAACTAGGGATTGCACTGGGGAGACCAATATCTCCTGCCAAATATTCCCAGTGATCTTTGTACAAGATATCATCTTGTTGTTGAAGAGCTCACTCCTCTTCTTTCAGTCAAAAGAGAGCAAAATAAGATTCCTCGAGATTTCTAAACAGGCCCTACAACTCCTTAGCTCACACACAGATCTCTTATTCAGAGCTCCGTCCTGCCTTTCAGAAGGACCTGGAGCACTTAAATGCTATTGATTCTCACCCTCTGTGAAAGGGGGTTCTCCCCCTCCGTATCCTCTAACCCCAGGAATCCAGAACTAGCCCTCTTCGTGACAGCACACCAGCTCCACACCCAGCATGAGAAGAAAGACCAGTTGGGGCATGTTTATATTTGGCAATTGCCACCTCACCCCTCAGGCCCCTGGGAAAGACCAGGATGGATTTGTAGACCCAGAGGGAAAGAGAGAAACCAGGATACTGAGAAGCAGCCTCTGTAAACAGGGTTCCTGGAACAACTGCATTGGTGACTTCATCCCTGGTCAAGGATGCCATAAAAAAGAGAAATATTCAATGATCCCCATTTCACATTGCTGTAAAAGACTTAGAATCAGGGCCCAGAGAGCTTGGGTTCCAGCAACATTCTGCTTTGACAGGACCTTAAAATGCCTTCTGGAGTCAAGTCAGGGAAAAAATTCTTAAGGTAACTGAGTGCAGCAAATAACCAAGTATGAAGAATTTACTCTAATTGCCAAAAAGGAATATGGCCAAGGCTCCTCAGGAAAGGGGGAAAAAAGTGAAAAAGAAAGCAGAAACATTATGATAAGAAGAGAAGGGATGTTCATTTTCAAACCGGAGATAAGATATGGATTAAAGTTCATCCTCAGAATAGCGTAGCAAGAAACTTTATAGCCAAACTGACTCCCAACCGGAAAGGTCCCTGTTTCTCGGATCTGTTTGAATTATAGGGAAAACTAATTGGATCTTCATGTTTACCATGGAGGAAACCAAGTGTTACTCAGGATGTAAATCCTGGAGGTACTTTAAAAGGACAACGTTGACCTTTACAAGCCTCTAAACTTATAGATCTGTAAGGAGAAAAAAATTGATTTCCTGACCTTTGACTGGTTCCTTGTCATTTTTTTTTTTTTTTTCTCTGCACAGGGGCCTCTATTCCCCTCATTCTCTCCCTGGTGTTATTTTTTCTGACTGTGTCCTCTGTCCCTGGTCAGACCCCGTGGAAGGGAATGGGCCCATTTCCCAGTCCAGCCCTGGGAGAGGCCAGCATGGGCTGAGGTGTGACTCCTCTATACAATGACCCTGGGTGAAGCCTGCTGCCCTTCAGGGGCCTCCACAGTCTCTAGAAGCTGGCTCACCTCTTCAGCAATCCTATGACAATAAGACTGGCTACCACCTTGGGCACCTACTGTGTGCTGAGTATTGTGGTAAGACATTTTCGGACAATATCTTAATTAATCCTCACAATAACCCTGTGTGTTTGGGCCTCTAAATGGCTACACACAGCTCTCTCATTTCACAGGTCAGGAAACTCCTGTTGTCCTCACCCCATCCTTTGTCCTTCTTCCTCCTTTCTTCAGCCCACCTTCCTGTAAGCAGAGAGGTGAGGTAAATGGAGGGCAGATCATTGGAACTCAGAATTTCAGGGCTGGTGGGACAGCTGCTGCTAAGAAAGGAAACTGAGGCCTAGAGACAGAGCAACTTGCCATACAAGGCTCATCCAGTTCCCGGGAGGCAGGCCCAGGGGCCCCCACACCAGCATTGTTTCACTATGGCACACAGCATTTTTTTTCATTCACCTAAGCCTGATCAAGGAGGCCACAGTGAATCACCATTCTTCAGTGTGAAGTAATTCCCTGTGAGCTGTCTGCCATCTTTAGTGTCAGAATCTATAGGGAGAAGAGAGGGGAATTTGGAGGCCATTGCCGGATTGGAGAGAGAAGTGGGGAGTGAGGGGGCAGGGAAATAGATGAGCACACCATGGAGAAGCCAGACTGTGGGAATGGCGGTATCATGGGGCAGGGGGTGGACGATGCTAAGTGATTCATCAATTTATCCCCAATCTTCAAGCAAAGATGACCCTTCTCAAAACAGGCAAGGGGCTGGGCAGTGTGATCTGAGATATGTTTACCTCAAGGACCTGTATAGGGGCCCCAGGTCATTGCGTTTTGCCATTCAAATAGTTTACAGCAACATCTCTTGCTTTTAAGGCATTTGCTTACCATCGTGAAGATTTTTGTCGTATTTGTGAACCATCTGCAATATTATTTGCTTAACAATTTAGATCTATTTTTAAAAACAAATAGGTATGTTTTAGGGGAAAGTTTGCATCGGTAGTATAAATGTAAAGTCAGTGTCATTTGCCAAAAATAGAGGCATAATAATAAATACAATGAAAACAAAACAATGTTATTAGATGCTAGCTAGCTAGTTGTCTGTCAAAGGCTCTGAGCCTCAGCTTTGTTCTCTTTTTGTTAAAAAGAGAGATTACCAAGCGTTAGGTGTTAGGTATTAAAGACAGAGCCAAATGGAAATTGTCTCCTTGACCTAAACCAGAAGGATTGACAGAGAAGTTAAAAGCTGTTGAACATCATCTAAATGATCTTAGGAACTACCAATGGTCTTCATCCCAGACTCTGGGGAGTTCTGTGGGCCCCTTTCATGTTTCTCCAAAAACCAACACAGTTGCACACAAGAATTAATCAATTCATCAGAGACCTATTATCCAACACTGTGAGTTGGAGTGATTCACTTCTCTGGACTTCAGTTTTCCTCATCCACAAAATGGGAGAGAGACCAGATCATGTCTCCCAGTCTTTTCCAGCTCTAGAGCCTACTTCCACTATTTATCTAAGGAAACAAATATCAGATCTAGGACATAGGACAGCGTGGATGTAACAGGCAGCCAGATGGTGACTTGAAAGGTGATACAGAAGGGGCCTGAATATTGGGGAAGGGGCGGGGTGTGGAAGTATCACAGATGATAGTCATCCTGTTCCCAGCTTCACCAGGGGCCACTGAAATAACACGTTCAGCCCAAAAATGCTCAGATGGTAAAAATGTAAAACTCTGATCATTTCCTCTTCAACACTCAGATTTCAGAACTAAATTGCATAATTTGTAGGGAGAAAATTTATTTCATTTTCCTTTTAAAAAATCATTATCTACTTTCTGATATGAAGCAGAATAGACTGGTTTCTGTTTGCTTGAGAGGTGGTTTTGGGCAGTGGTTAGAAACTTGGCCTGAATTCCTTCATTTACTAAGGGTGTAACTTGGGTAAGTCAGTCTCCATCTTTTTTGTTTTTTTTTTTTTTAAATTTTATTTATTTATTTGACAGAGGGAGACACAGCGAGAGAGGGAACACAAGCAGGGGGAGTGGGAGAGGGAGAAGCAGGCTTCCCGCCAAGCAGGGAGCCCAATGCGGGGCTCGATCCCGGGACTCCAGGATCATGACCTGAGCCGAAGGCAGACGCTTAACGACTGAGCCACCCAGGCGCCCCAGTAAGTCTCCATCTTAAAAGGGGGATTAACAATTATACCCACTGTGGTACCCATTTGTGGTGCATACCACTATTAAATTGCAGTGATTGGGTAAGAAAATCTGGGTAAAGTGTTTAGCACAGTGTCTAGCAAACAGTAAATGTGTAAACAAAAATACTAGCTCGTAGTGTTTCCTGCCCATCTTGGCCCTTCTACTTGCTGTCCCAATACAGACCCCTTCCCCGCAATGCCTGCCCTGCTCTAGTTCTTCTTTCTGGTCTTGATGATCACTTTTCTCATGCTCCAGCTGGTTCCTCTTGGTATGCCTGTCTCCATGTCCTTTTCCAGACGCAGTCAGCACTCAATAAATCTGTTGAATTGTGTAGAGCCCCTTTTGAAAATAATGGAAGCCCCCTTTCACTGAAAACAGGGAAGATTTTACATGGATATTTTTATACCACCTTCAGATTGGCCGCTGAAAAACCTAACCCCAAAGTGTGTTATACACGAGGAATATCTGTGCAGCATAAGCAACCTTTACAGGACTTGGTTGAAACAATTCCTAGTTTGTTAAATTAAGATGGGGAAGAGAACATAATCTCCCACTTCTGTTTCATTTCACCCCAGGATAAGGAAGAGAAGAGGATGCAAGTTTCCTAACTGTCCTGGTTTTCTTCTTGGATTCATGTAAGTGTGTTTACAAAATAGACTCAGTGGATTCCTTAGTAACACACACAAGATTAGCCCCTTCTGATATCTGAAAAATATATGAATTGCTGAACTGCTGATGAGAAAGATCCGTGAAGAGTTTTTTTAATTGGTTTAGTAAGATTATTTCCAGTCAACAATTCCCTAGTTTAGTGGCAGAAGATAGATCTGTTTTCCATTAAAGTTAGATGCCAGACTTTTGAATCACTCAAAATAAAAACTATTCCCTTAAAGAGCCACTTGCTATCATTTGTTTTACAGCAAAAAATAAAGGTCAAGATAGAAACTATTATCACAGAACAGCATGCTGAAGAGGCACCAGCAATGATAAGAACACAAACAGCTCTTATACTGGTACTCAGTTTCCAACCACTGAGGCAGTATCCTCCGGGCTTCGTTGGAAACAAATAAACAAACAAGCCAACTGGCCCTCATTTGTTTCCATCAGCTCAATAAAACCGGCTGCCTCCTACTTGAGAGTTAGAAAATGCTTTCTTGTCTAATTTTTATTTGGTCCTCAGGACATCCCTGGGAGGCAACTAGGGTGTGTAAGAGAGATAACATCGGAAACAGCCCCCATGTCCTTAGACTGATGAATGGATAAGTACAATGTGGTACAACCATACAATGGAATATTACTGAGCAGTAAAAAAAGGAGCGAAGGACTGAACTGTGCTACGATATAGATGAACCTTGACAACATTAGACTAAGTAAAAGAAGCCAGTCACAAAGGACCATATATGGTACGAATCCCTTTCTATGAAATGTCCAGAATAGGCAAATCTATAGAGGCAGAGAGTAGATTGGTGGTTGCCTAGAGCTGAGAGAGTATGGTGGGGTTGGGGTGGTAGAGAGCTAAAGTGGGGGTAACGAAAATATTCCAAAACTGAGTGTGGTGATGGTTACACAACTCTGTGACTACACTAAAAGCCAGTGCATTTTAAACAATAAATGTACCTATTGTGTGGTTTCTTATATCTCAGTAGAGCTGTTTTTAAAAAGAGAGATAACATCATGGAGTCTATTTTTGGCAGTGATGTGGGTTCCATCCCAGCTTGACCTCTTAGTTCCTGTACGACTTTAGCCACATTACTTCAACTTTCTGAATCACAAGTGACCTCTCAGAAATAATACTGCCTCCCTTGCAGGGTGGGGCAGAGGATCCGCTCCGTGCTCGCCCACAGACTGCCTGGCTGGCTGGTGAGGGTGTGCCTTGTACTTGACGCATGGTGACTCTCCTTATGACCATTCTGACGCTGAGCTCACTGAGGCTCAGAGCATGAAACGCCTTGGTGATGGATGGGAAACGGGCTTGACTGGCCTCCTGACACATGGCACAGATCTGCCTTCTCCGTTGCCTTCTTTGAGGCAGAACAGAACGTTTAAAAGAACATCCGATTTGGAAGCAGATACAGCAGGCATTACCCCTTCCATGCGCTAGCTCTGTGCTGCTAGTGAGGACGCAGTGGAAGGCTCAGTGGTCCCTGTCCTAACGGGGTTCACAGAAGAATGACTAGGAGAACCCGTTCAGGAGCTGCATTGACCAGAGGTAGACCATAGGCCCTACCACTGATGGGCTTCAGAATCCTGGGCAGGTTATTTAACTTGCCTAAGATTCAATATCTGCAAGTATCAGATGAAAATCATAATAACACATAATCTCTGTGTCAACTATATTCAAAAAAATTTTTTTCTTTTGTTGTGAAGGTGTTTTTTATTTATTTATTTTATTAAGTTTGGTTTTTTTTGTCCCAGTGTTGTTAGCATATAGTGTTATATTGGTTTCATGTGTGCAATATAGTGATTTAACAATTCTATACATTACTCAGTGCTCATCATGATCAGTGTACTCTTAATCCCCTATTTCACCCCCCCAAAATTTCAATAGTAATACATAATCTATAACATCAGTGTGACCATTTAATCAGATGATCTATATGAAGTACTAAATGACACATACTAAACACTAAAGAAATAACTGTTATTACTATTTTATTTATTATTATCACTAAGAATAGTATCTCTGGCCAGAGGATCATCTTATTCAAATTCTACTAGCTTATTTCCTTATTTATGAACTGGAGATATTCATCTCTAGCTTTTTTATGTAAGCCAGACAAGAAAATTTGTGTACAAAGTATTTTTGACTCAGGATTATTATTTAATCCCAGGAAAGTAGCACCACTCAGAACCCCGAGTGAACCAAAGTAAGGCTTTGTCTTGCCTCCAACAGCAAGCCCTTCTAAATTACAACCCTGGGAAATCAAGATGATAGTAAATTATCTGGGCCATCCCCTGGCCTGGGGGACTTCGGGTTAGGGTTCAGGTAGTAAGTCCTAGAGTAAGTGGACGTGTAGCCAGGCTGCAGATTGATGAGGGCCGAGAGGAGCTGGTTATTTGATCCCCAGGAAATGTTTCTGTGCTGGGGTCACTGTTGCCAGCTTTTGAATCAATAAGGCAGCACCTTTCAGACCAGAAAGTTCAATTCTATTTATCAAGTCAAGAGAAGTGAGAGAAGCAGAGGCATTGATGAAAGCAGGGCACTGGCTAAGCTGCGGTGGAGGCCAAAACTTTACCCCTCCTAGAAGAGGGCGGGATGAGGCAGAGCGTCTCCCGGTTTGCATGGGCTTCTGGGGGCTTCCAAGGGCGGAGGGGGGGAGGTCTGCCCTCAAGAGCTCTACCACCTCTCTAACCTCTCCAGAGAAACAATCACCAGGCACCAACTCATCCCAAACGCCTTTATTAAACGCATACCAGGGGCCAGGCACCATTCTCGGCACAGCTAATACTCATTCGTGCATTCGTACAACGGTAAATATTGAGCACTTACTCTGTGCCAGACGCTGGGTTAAATGGAACAAGGAATGAGACATGGCCACTCACCGAGTTTCCAGTTTCATAGGGGAGAGGAGGAAATCAGCCATTACAGAGTGATAAACAGTAGGAGCAAGAACTCAGCAGGGTGCTCTCAAAACACATAGGAGGGAAACCAGACCTGGAGGAATCTAGGGTAGCTTCCCAGAGGAGGTGACACTTCCGTCAGGCACTGAAGGATGAGTAGAAGTTACCCATAGGAAAAGGAGGAAGAGACTGCAAGCAGAGGGAGTAGCATATCCAAAGGTCTAGATGTGAAACCCAGAGTGTTTTTGCAGAATAGAAATTGTTCCACTTGGCTGTAGTAAAAAAAGTACATGATGGAGACGGACCAGAAACATGGCTAAAAAAGATTAACTGAAGCCACGTATCACCTACCTGCTCAAATTATTCCATGGTGTTTCTGACCTGGCCAAAACACTCCTTAAGAATCCTGGCATGTGGCTCGACAAACAAGGCCAAGAAGAATTGTTTGAAAGAGTAACGGTCCCTCGACACGTGTGCCACCATCTGGGGACTGAGCAACAACAGAGGCTCCTCCCTCGATTCCCACTGCTAGCTAGCGAGGCTGCCTCCCGAGTCTGAAGGCCTGCCAGCCAGCTTCAGTCCCCCAGGAAGTATCTGTGCCCCAAAACCTAGAGCAGGCACACTGTGTAAATCATGACACAAAAAAGCAACCATCGTCGAAATGTGGGTTCTCTTGGTGACCCTATGTTCATAACTTGAAACCAAAACACCCCTTCCACCCTCCCCCTACTCCCTTTTCCACTATGTTAACTTGGCCTTTGAAGTCACTAAAAACTCCCCAAAGGGGGAGACCCCAGGAGGCAGGCTGGCCCCTTATCAAGGAAATGAATCAAACTCACCCTTTTATGTTATGGCATCATATCCCTTGGGTACTTCTCCCAATCTGCATGTTACGTGGCCTCCCTGGGTTCCCATCTAATGCACTCCCTCGAGTACTTGTCACCTGTGGGTCTGGGGCAAAGAGGAAGGATGTTCCACCAAGCAAGCTACATGGCCGCCAGGACGGGGTGATGGGCGGAGGCTCTGGTTCCCTTGGTGAAGGGAAAAAGACGGAGAGGGGAAAGGAAGGACACAAGATGAGCTAACTTAAAAGGCTTTCCTTGGGAGATATACATATGTATTTATATGTGTGTGCTTGACTAAGAGTGGAGCGGCTTAGTGTTTCTCAAACTTAACGCGCATACAAATCACCTGGGGGAGTTTGCGAACATTCTGATTCAGTGCATCTGGGGTGAGGCTTGAGGTCTGCATTTCTAAAAAGCTTCCAGATGATAACCACGTTAGTTATCTATTGCTGCATAACAAATTGCCCCCAAATTTAGCAGTATGAAACCACAATAATTTACTGTCTCACACCGTGCCCGAGGGGCAGCCTACCCGGAGGATTCTGGCGTGGGCTCTCTCAGGACGTGACAAGCAGGCTGTCATTCGGGCCGCAGTCTCCAAAGGGACTGGCCCCTCCACTTCCAGGCGCACCCTGGGTGGTTACTGTTGGCAGGAGGCTCCAGTCCCTCACCGTGTGGGCCTCTCCAGAGGGCTGCTTACGTGTGGTATTGCTTCACCTGAGACGGAAACCACAGTCTTTTTACACATAACCCCAGAAGTGACATGCCATCACCTCTGCCATATTCTATGTGTCAGAAGGCCACACAGAAGGTGAGAGGAATGACACTCCACCTCTAGAGAGGCAGAGAAGCAACACATGGGGCCATATTTTTAAAGCCATCACAGGCATCAGTCCACACTGAACAGTCTCTATAGGCCTGCTGCTGAGGTTGGAAAGTCACTTAACCTCTCAGTACCTCATCTGTAAAATGGACATAATGATGGAACCCATCACGTAGGGTTTTTGCCTTATGAATGAGAGGATGCACAGAAACCGCTCAGCACAGTACCCGGGGTGTGGAAGTGCTCGACTAATGGTAACCACTGGGATTATTACCCATAATGTTGTCACTTGAGAGGCTGACCTGTCTCCCAATGCCGGGGGGTTCCAGGCTCTGCTCTCTTGCTCCTTGGTCCCAGGGCCGCTCAGTGCACGTTGCCTTCTGTCCCCTGGAGCAACAAGGCGAGTACTGAATTGTGCCAGAATCCCAGAGACCTTCTCCCCAGCCTCCAGCCTCCTGCACAGGGGCTGCTGGGTGGGTGGGGTAGAGGAGAGCAATGCCTGGAGAGCATGAAACCAATGTCAGGGATGCAGCACACACAGTCACAAGGTGGTCATGGGCGGATGTTAAGGGTCATCTTAGAATTAGACCCACTGAATCAGAATCTCGGGGTAACCTGCTTTTCTAACACCCTCTGTAGGAGAATTCCTATGTACATTGGAGTTTGAGAGGCACTGCACACAGATGTAAGAGATTTATTTATTCACCTACCCCCCCCCAAAAAAAAAGAATGGGAAGGCTTGACTGTGAGTTCCTGAGAACAATAATGAGCTGTCCTCCTGGGGCCTTGTCTGAGGCCAGAGCTGGACTGGCCCTGGGGTTGACCCGGTGCAGAACTTCTGTCCTGGTGACTAATGATGCAGCGCGGCCCAGCCTGACTGTGGTTTGTCTACAGGCCCCATGACAGGCCCATCCACCCAGATAACCGCAATCTTGCTTTGTGGGATCAAATACTGGCTCAGGATTTATGAGTCCAAGAAACGACAAGGCTGTGCTAGAGAGGGGGCGGCGGAGGGCAGGGGGCGGCCTCGTCTCCCTCCAGAGCCTTGGCTGCCTTACCTAGCTTTGGGCTGCAGGGCAGGCTGAGAGGACAGGCTACTGACCATCTTGGGTCGGAACAGGGTCAGGGTGCCAATGAATAGCCTAGCAGCTGCTTCATGTCTGCACTCAACCCCTTCCACCGCTGCTAGAGGGTGAAATCATTGCATGGTACACGCTGGTGCATCTTGTCATCCTAAAACTGAAGACGAGGTTAAAAATAAAAAGAAAAGCAGCATTCTCCCATTCTGTAATCAGGGAATGGAAAAGATGTTTGTCTTTGTTATCCCCTCCACGACGAGAATTAACGGCCTGCTGAGTGCTGAGAGGCTACGGGCTTGAGTTAGGAATTCCAGTAGGCATCTTTCTAGCTTGGTTCCTCCTTTAGGAGCTTAGGCCTGTGGCTCCCACGGCTTTGGAAAGTTAGGAAGTGTGGGCACACGCCAACCTGCGTGTCCAGGTGTCCGGTTCTCACGGATGACAGCAGGGCAGCGTTCATGCACTGATTTATCCATTTATTTGTTCATTTAAGGGATTTGATTAAATGCTCTTTGCCAGACACTTTCTTAGGCAACTGAAGATACACCAAGACTGATGATGGGGCTTACATTCTGGGCGGTGCCAAATGGAGACAGATAATAAACAAGGAAACATACAAATTAAGGTAATTCCCGCGTGTGATGAAGCAGGGCTGGAGGTGGCTAGGAGCATTTCGAACAATCATTAACCTGTGTTGCGGTTGGAGAAAGCAAAGAATTAGAAATTGACTTGCAATCCAGGCTTCCAGTTCCTTTATTGTTCCTCTTCTAAAAGGGTTACCTGACAAAGGACTATCTGTTTTCCTCTTTCCAATTTCCATTTTGTTTGGCTAGAACATCGTGCAGCCTTACAGGACAGGGACCCCATTAATAGCATGGTTGTTACTGCACAGATTTGTCCAGGTCAGATTTTATTGTTTTTGGCTTGAGGCTGCTGCAAAATTTACAGAGCAAGGAGAGGTACAATGTGGTCTACTGAGCAAGTTACTGAGTGAGAGTGAGCTTCTATGCTTGAAGGTACTTAGCATTTAAAGGCAATTTCATAAAGTCACCGTTAGACTAATATATCACAATGGCAATTCAACAATGACGTCTAAGGGTTTTAACTGTGATTTTTGGAGCAGCCAGTATAGAAAAGCCTTGAAGGTAGGATTGGGTTGATTTTGCTTATACAGTTTGGGGGTGATAGAACTCTCTGAGCCCTATGGAACACTTTGAACCCGAAAATGCACACATCTGCATTCACATAAAATTTCAGGGTCCATGAACTCTTGAAGTCCATCCAGGGATCTCTCAGGGGATCCAAGGACCCTAGTTTCCTGCTCTAAAATTTATATTCAGGGAAAGATGTCCCAGATATTTTTAAGTGAAAAAAAATAAATTGCAGACAGTATATATAGCATGATTCCATTTTTCTTTTAAATGTTATATATAAATGAACGTTTGATACCTGCGGGGAGTGGGATCAAGTGAAAAGTTTACTTTTTACCTTTTATTTTATATACGTCATTTTTAATTATTTTATATAGCAAACATATTACTTTTGTAATAATCTTCTTAAAAATTAAGCCTTAAAAAATAGAAATCATGACCATGAGTCAGACAGTGCAGTTATCCTTTCTGGAAAATTAATCTTGACTGCAACCAATACTTCCAGAAGGCTCTAGTGTGGACCAGAATATAAGGGTTGCTAAATACAAGGTTATGCGGAAGGTCTATCTCAGGGTGCTTTAGATGTAGGGTTTTTGGACTTAAAGATTCAACTGGGTAGCAGCGGAATAATTTAGAAATGTATTTCTTTTTTTTAAAGACTGACAGAGAGAGGGAGAGAAAGCACAAGCAGGGGGAGCTAGAGAGGGAGAAGCAGATCCCCAGCTGAACAGGGAGCCCGATGCAGGGCTTGATCCCAGGACCCTGGGATCATGACCTGAGCTGAAGGCAGACGCTTAACGACTGAGCCTGAGACTCAGGCACCCTAGAAATGTATTTCTGAAAGAATTTGTCTCCAATGAGGAAAGAGCAAATTAGTCTGGAACAGTCTCCTCAGATCATTTTAGGTTACCTTGGAGAGGTCTACCACATAAAGCATTAGGATTAAAGATCTCTGTTCTTGGGGCGCCTGGGTGGCTCAGTCATTGGGCGTCTGCCTTTGGCTCAGGTCATGGTCCCGGGGTCCAGCACAGTCCAGCATTGAACCAGTGAGCATCCTGGGACATGAGCTGTGTTTTTCTTGGACCCAGCAAAGGAAGCAATCCTTTACCCCCCAAAACAAAAATAATAATAATTAGCTACCATGTTCTTGGCCCTCACTCTATGTCAGAGACTTCATAAATACTATCTCCTGATTCTCACAACAGCCCTACCTGGAAGGTACCATTATTCATGTTATGAATGAAGAAACCAGGGCTTGGGGGCATCCAGTGTCTTGTCCCAGACAGAAAGTGGTCACGCCAAGACTTCATCATCCAGGCTGCCACTGCGGAGGTCCGGATTCTCAGCCACCACGCTTGCCTCCTTCCCGCAGCGGGCTTGTTCCTCGATGCATTTATCAGGCACCTCACCCCGGGTCCTGACACCAGAACCTTTGCTTGGTAGCAGGTTAGTTGATTGAATCAAGCCGAATACTTCCACCTCGTCTGTTAACACCCCTTCAGCGATGGCGCATTAGGGGCCTAAGAGCCCTTAAACCAGCAACACAAAATCCCCTCTTTCTGCAAAATTGCTCTTTCAGATGGCGGTCGAACTCCACGAGGACTCAGAGAACAGATTCCTCAAACAGAGTCTCACTCGGCAGCATAATTAATAAATGTCCTGAAGAGGGTCAGGGGGAAAGATTTGCTGCCGTTTTGCTGGGCATCTGGGGAGTGAAACGCAAGCAATTCAAATACATTTTTTATTTCCACTTATTGCCTTTGTCAAGAACTTCCATATTCCATAGACCAGATGGATTAGGGTGGGTTTTGTTTTTTTTTAAACATAGTTCCATGTTTACGTGAAATAAGTCTCCCCCTCCCACCTCCGCTGAATAAAAAAGAAAAACTACATACAAAGAAAGAGAAAAGGCAAAAACCTAAGCCTCCATTGTTGACAAACGCTGGCAGAAATGTGGAAGAAAATTTTCTTTTTATGCAATTAATGCTTTTTCTCATGTTTCAGCAATTCTTTTTTTTTCCCCTAAAGCAACTCAGCACAAAGTGAATACAATTTGGGGGAGAGAAATAAACTTGCAACGGATTGCCCCCCCAAAAATGTGCTGATAGTGAAGGCGGGATTGAAGATTTGGGAGGTTTGCGCCAGAAAGAGAAAGCGAGCCCGGTTGCCTGTGACCTGGAAGTCTCAGCCCATCAAGTCCCAGAGTTCAGCTTCGGGTTTTGGTGTTCTCCTCCGAGACTCCGGTTGATAGCTGGTGTCTCTGCGGATACAACTTGAACTAATTCCCAGGATAATGACCCAGCCTCCCATGATTTACTAACCTCACCGCTGTGCAGCCGCCGGACCAGGGCCCGTTAATCCTTTAATGGTCCCTGCAGTGCGTGCCGGGGCTGCTCCGAAAATTCCACAGCCCTCCCTAGAACACTGAGAGGCATTGAATGCCCTCTCCCCTCCCCTCCCCCTCTCCCCACCCCCCACCCCTTATCTTATCAGGTGGCTAATTCCCACAAATTATTGTGTGATTCAGGGGGGAAAAAATGAAATTGCTCTCAAATCATAAATTTGTCACTTTCTGGACAGCTGCTAAGTCAAGAAAATCTTGACCAAGTGGGGCTTAGTCACTGTTTTGAACAATTAAGACCAGTAAGTGCATTTGGCTCTCTCTCAAGCAATGTTTATGATGGGAAGGAAGAAAACAGTTTATAGAGAGGTTTAACATGCTATCCATTCTTAAGTGGAGTGTAATCCTTCACTGGGGTCATGTGACTCACAACACACTGTCCCAGGCAAAATGTCTCTATGGCCCACAGCATCCCTTTCCCTGTGGTCATCCTCAGGCTCAGTATTTGCCTTAAGATGGAGAATACCCAGGCTTCCTAAATCCGGTCCTACTCAGAGCTGAGAGTAATCACAAGGGCTGTAGGAAATATAGACCACATGAGGTCCTATGAGCACTGAGCCTCAGAGAGGACATGGAGGCACTTTTCTTTTAAATTATACATCCGGAATCTCTCCACTTCTCACCACCTCGACCTCTACCAGCCTGTCCAAGCTGCCATCATGCCTCTGTTGGATTATTGCAAGAACCATCCAGCCGGTCTTTGTCCTCATCCACTTCAGCCTATTCCCATACAGCAGCCTGAAGGATCCTTCTATTTATTTCTTTACTGAGGTAAAACTCATATAGCATAAAATTAAATATTTTAAAGCATACAATCCAGTGGCTTTTAGTCCATTCCAAAGGTTGTGTAACCACCACCTCCATCTAGATCCAAAACATTTTCATAATCCCAAAGGAAGCCGGTACCCCTTAAGTCATCACTGCCCACTCTCTACCTTCCCTCGCCCCTGGCAACCATGAATCTGCTTTCTGTCTCTGTGGATTTGCCCATAGACACTTATACAATGGACTCATACAATATGGGACCATTTTCGTCTGGCTTCTCTCACCATGTTTTTGTGTCTCACTCATGTTATAGCATATATCAGTACTTCATTCTTTTTTATGGCTGAATAATATTCCATTGTGTGGATATACCACATTTAATTTATCCAGTCATCGGTTGATGGACATTTGGGTGTTTCCACCTTTTGACTATTGTGAAGAGTGCTGCTATGAACATTCTCATACAAGTTTTTGTTTGAATACCTGTTTTCAGTACTTGAGGTACATACCTAGGATTGGAATTGCTGGGTCATGATCCTTTTCATCTTTAAGTCAGATCAAGTTATTCTTCTGCTCAAAACCCTCCAATGGTTTCCCACCCCAGAATAAAAACAAAAGTCTTTACCATTCCCTACAAGGTAGATCTTGCAACCTCTCTGAACTCACCTATTACTTGCCCGTTGGCCCCAACACACCAGCCTCCTACCGTCCTACACGGCGATGCTCCACCTTGGGCTCCTGCACTTGACTGTTGTACCTGGAATGCTTGCTCTTCCCTCCTCTCTGACTTCCTTTGGATCTCTAACCATATAATGACCCTATTTAAAATGGAGCTCCTGTCGCCTTTATCCCGGTTTATTGTTCTTCACCTGGCCTAATAAATATTCATTTGGTTTTCTTGTTATTGTTTTTGTCTGTTTCCCCCAAATGAATGGTAGCTCCATGGGAGCAGAACTTTTGTTTTATCCACTGACATTCCAGGACCTAGAACAGAGCTTGCACTGGCTAATAACAACTAGCACTTACGTGAACACCTGAGCTGTCGGAGGGGTGCTTTTATATGAAGATATCATCTCTGTTGTCTCCAATGACAGCAAGGAACATTAGTTCAATCTGTATGCATATATCAGGTTAAAAAAAAAGTTCAACACAAAGTAAATTAGGCATCACACCCAAACAGAAGTATTTTATACATATTCATTCAAATAATCTTGATGAGAGGCTATGGGTTAACTTAACTCACAGGCTTCTTGCAAAGAGCTTAAGTGAGTTGCCCAAGGGTTATAACTAGCAAGTGACCGAGCAAGGAGCTTAAACCCAGCAAAGTGCTTGCCCTGAAGCACTATACTATATGATCTTACTATTTGAATGCATTGGATGAATGAACACACAAAAATAGAAGCCTCAGAGATCCAAATTTTCATTTCAAGAATCAAGATGGACTTAAAACACTTGCTGTGGTCTGGGTTATTAAAATATATTTTCTTCCACAGCTAAGAAAGAGTTTTGAGTTGTGGTAGGACAGTTACTAAAGTAACAGAGTTGACTTTTGGGGGTACGGATACATATGGGGGTTTGAATTGCAATCCACACCCAAGAGCATGAGAACTAAGATAACTTTATTTTCCTAGAATGGAACTTAATTCCTATGTCAAAGTCTCCTGTCACTGGGGTCTAATCTTGGCTAATGTTAAAACGGCTAGTGCAAGTTTCAGGAGACTCACTGCCAAAGCCTGGAATATTGTCTTTTTGCTGTTCCAGCAATCCTCGCACACAGATACTCCCTGAGACACTTCCCCTGTCTACCTGTCCCCTTTGGGCCTGGAGGGCATTAGACATTCAGTCGGGCCATCTATGGCACCCTACCACCCCGTCTACCCAAGGCACATCACTTAGCCACCTCCCTCTGGAGTCTTGCCATCTCCTTGCCAAAGCCCCTCCTCCTGCCTAAAGGAATGTTTTACTGGTCTTCAGAAGAAATCCTTCTTTCTTTTTAAGTTGTGCTGATTTCTTTTCAGAGTCACTCCCTCCATGATTTCTTTCACTCCATGGCAAATACAATACAAAAATACATAAAAACTCAAAGAAGGTACCAGCAGGCCATCTCCTCCTATCCTATCAATTCCCTGAGGAAAGAAACCCAGGGACTAGCTACTAGAACAGGGAGAGGGAGAGCAGAATGCTAGGAGAAAAATAAGGAGGATAATATTTCCAAAGCAGTATCCCCAGCCGACATATTATTGAGCACACTATGGGCCAGTCATTGCTCTGGGTACTAGGGATATAGAGATGAACAAAATCTACATAGAGTATGTATTAGTTTTCTATTGCTGCTATAACAAATTCCCACAAGCTTAGTGGCTTAAAATAACAAAAATGTATCATATTATAATTCTGAAGATCAGCAGTCCGAAGTGGTTCTCACTAGGCTAAAATCAAGGTATATCATCAGAGCTGCATTCCTGTGGAAGCTCTAGGGGAAAATCTGTGCTTGTCATGCTTTTTCCAGCTTCTAGAGGCTCCCACATTCCCTGGATCATGGCCCTTATAACTCTGAGCCCTGCTTCTTTATTATATCTCCTCTGATTCTGACTCTCTTTTCTCTTTTCCTTGTAAGGGCCCTTATTACATTTAGGGTCCACCTTAATAATCCAAGATAATCTCCTCATTTTACAATCCTTGATTTAATCACATCAGCAAAGTCCCTTTTGCTTTGTAAGGTAACATATTCACAGGTCCTAGGGATTGGGACATCTCTGGGAAGCCGTTATTCTGCCTGCGGTAGGGGTTTAGAGTCTGGAGTTGCTGTGGTAGGTGTGATTCTAGGAGAAATGTGGGGCTGTAGGAGAGGTCCCAGGGATGGCAGATTGGGAGTTCAGGAAATGCTTCTCTGTTTAGGTTGGGACCTGGAGGATGAATAAGAGAGATTTGGGAGAAATGGGAAGAGGAGGCTACATAAGGAGGGATCCAGACAAGGTTTAGAGCAAAGGCTCAAAGATGATAGAAAATGAAGTCGATCTTTGGAGCTGTGAGTTGTTGAGCAAGGCTGCAAGGTAGGGGTCAGGTGTTCAAAAGCCTGGTAACCCGCTGGGATGTCTAGGCTTTATCAAGGGCAAAGGGCAGTGAGGCGAGATGACTGGCATTTTAGAGAAGTCCCTCATGGCTGCTGTGCCAGTATAGATGGGAATGGGCAGGACTGGTGGTGGAGAGAACAGTTAGGAGGTGGTTACAATAATCCAGAGACAGACGATGGGGGTGGGGGCCTGGAGACAAGTGGAGACAGTGTAGAGAGATTTAGATTTAGGACTGTCCGGGCTTGGTGATTGATTGGATGTTGGGTGAAGGCCTAAGGAAGAAGGAGGGGACCAGGACGACTCCCACGTTCCTGAATGGAACCACTGAGGGGGAGAAGGAGGAGGCTTGGGGAAGAAGACTATGGGTTCCATTTTGAACATGCTGACTTGTGGGTACCTGTGGGAGATCCAAGTGGAGATGCCTGGGAAACAGTTGGCTAGAGCTATGTCATTGGGTTTGTGTGAAGATTAAATGAAATGTCCACGGAATGCATTTAGCCCAGTGGCTGGCACATAGTACGTGCTTGGTAAATGTGAGGGATTAAGTATTATTAACTTTATATTCAGTTCTGGGCTGTGCGTCAGTAAACCATGCCCTGAGAGCCATTGGGGGCAGGGGATGGGGACAAAAGGAAGGCAAATAAATGAGGGGAGAGCAGGGGAAAGGGTGATTCTGCAGCTGCATGCATGTCCACGCTCTCATTCTGAGTCCCATTGATTAAGAGAGAAAAGGTAGTTTGCCCGCTGAAGTTGGGGCATCAATTAACATTAACCAAATACAGAGAAAACAAAACTACCCTGAGCGCACAATGTTCCCTGGAGGAGTCGGGAGGGAAACTCGGGCTGATCACTAAGATGAACTCCGGGCTGGTTGGTTTTTAATGGGAAGCTGGGTCGGGGGGAGGGACGGGGCAGGCCTTTCTCAGCAGCATCAGCAACTGCAGGAATGAGTTGATTCTTCTCTTAGCTCTGATTTCAACCTAGTACTGAACATCTGGGCACACAGACACTTGTAAGGAGACAATTTCTCCTGGTGGTTTAATATTCATACTTGCCCTTCAGAGAGAGCAGTTAATTAGTACTTGCCCCTCAGGGAGAGGAATTAATTTTTCTGGGCAAAAGTACCATTTGGTACAAGGAAAAGCTATGATTTATGAGGCACCAGAGGCCATTTATTTCCTTTAAGTATTATCATTATGAATGTAGCAACTTCGTAAGGGAAAAATGGAATTCAAGGAACATGAACCTCTAAATAGTTACAGTGTTTCAAATTCCTGGCCTGTCTTCATTGTCACTAGGATAACTTTGGAAGTTGTGAGCACGAGGTAAGGCAATGCAATGAGAAATATCCAGAATCCAGTTGGTTGTTGTTTTCGTGGATTTTATGTGTTGTTGGATTCCAAGACTGGAAAAAATATTCAAAGAATGAAGGACTCTACCGAGTTTAAAGGTTCTTTAAAACTAGAGCAGAGACATTTAAATATCTCAAGAATCAAAGAAATGCAAAATCCAGTCAAGTGAAGTAGCAGGCTGGGAGGTGTGCAGACTTCTGTGAGTAAAGAGAACTGTTGGGAATTGTGACTTGCATCCGGGGGAGACTGAGATACAGGACCACAGATAAAGCTCAGCGAGTCCCCTCTGTCCGGTGGACAGTTTTGTATCAGCATCCAGACTCCATCAACCCTACCAAAGCTAACCCCCAAAACGCATGGGATAATGAAATTGTTTCTTCGGAGGGTAAAGGCTTCCTTAATTCTGAAACCTGGAGGATTTTTTTATACAGAAGCATAGAGATGGCAAGAGAATAAAAAACAACAACAAAAATGTTAACATTTTTGTGTTAAGACATCAGTATATGTTTGAGACTTTAAGTGTAATATTTAAGAGAACTTGGTCTGTTAGAGTTGGCAGGTCGGCTTTGCAATTTTATTTTAAGGTGCTGTGTGAATAGATCTTGCCAGGGTATCCAATCCCTGTTAAACAGAGATTGTAGCAAGAGACATCTTTGTCCGCTTTCATTTTCAAGAAGAATTGCTTGGGTCCTTCTACACTAAGGATGGTTAGGGTTTTGCATTTAATTATTTTAGAACTTTTTATTATGGAAATTTTCAACATGCACAAAGGTAAAGAGAAAAGGATACTAAATCACCCTGTACTCAACACCCAACCTCAACAATTTTTAACATTTTTCTATTCTTGTTTTATTTACTGACTCTACTGCAAACATTCTTTTTCTCTTCCTCATCCTGAAGGATGATAAGGCAGACTCGAGTACTTTTTTAACTAGGGTAAAATCAATGAGATGTATAGATTTTTAAGAGAAAAATTTGATGATTTTTGATAAATGTATACAACTAATAATCAAAACCCCAGTCAAGATACAGAACATTTCCATCACTCTCGAAAATTCCCTTATGCCCTCTTCCAGCTAATCTCCTCTCTCCATAGACAACCACTGTTCTGGTTTCTATCACCATCGAGTTATTTTGCCTTTTCTTGAACTTCATATAAAAGGAATCATTCAGTATGTTCTCTTTTGTGTCTGGTTTCTTTCATTCAAACTGCTTTTGAGATTCATCCAGATCGTTGCATTGATTAGTCATTCATTCCTTTTTATTGCTGACTAGTACTCCGTTTTATGAATTTGCCACAATTTATTTATTCGTTTTCCTGCCAATGGACATTTGAGTTGTTTCTAATTTTTACTTATTGTGATTATAGGTGATATAAACATTCTGGTATAATTCTTATTGATGACATATGTTTTCATTTCTTTTTTTAAAGATTTTTAAAATTTTTTATTATTTATTTGACAGAGAGAGAGACAGCGAGAGAGGGAACACAAGCAGGGGGAGCGGCAGGCAGAGGGAGAAGCAGGTTTCCCGCCGAGCAGAGAGCCCGATGCGGGGCTCGATCCCAGGACCCCGGGACCATGACCTGAGCCGAAGGCAGACGCTTAACGACTGAGCCACTCAGGCGCCCCTAAGTTTTCATTTCTTTTGAGCAGATAACCAAGGGGTGGAATTGTTGGGTCATAGGATAGGTGTATATTTGACTTTATAAGGAACTGCCAAAAAGTTTTCCAAAATGACTTTACCATTTTAAACTCTTACTAGCAGTGTATAAGAATTCCAGATGTTCCACATCTCTGTCAGTATTTGGCGTTGTTAGTCTTTTTCATTGTTGCCATTCTAGCAAATGTGAAATAGCATCTCAATTGTTTGAGATTAATTTGCAAGTGTAAGTATGTGAGTGAGTGTGTGTGTGTGTGTGTGTGTGTGTGTGTGTGAAGAAATTCTTCCTGCCAAATTTTTAAGTATGACCAAGGAAAATGATAGACTATTAAGGCAGTTGGATTTATGAAGATAATTTATTTTTCCTGTTAAATAGGAAACTGTTAATAGTTTCTACAAATTACATCTTTCATTCCTAGTATTTTCATAATTTTCATATTACCATAATGGACAATTCTTTTAATATGTGGTGTTTATTCTAACTGCCACAATTTGATATACAGCTCTTGCATCTTTTCCCATGTAAAATTAGTTGAAATTATTTGGTGGTAGGGGGAGCAGGGTCAAGGTGGAGTTGTGTCCTTCTCAGATTTAAGGATCAAAACCAAATTCAATTCATACAATAGCCTCAGAACAGGTCCACCCCTGATAGTTTGGATATTTTATTTGTGTAATAAAAGGATCATTTATGGTGCCGTAGAAAGAACAGTGACTTGGATGCAAACAGAAAACCTCCAAATATCAGCTGACTGCTCACCAGCCTTACGACCTGGCAAATTACTCCATCTCTCTCTGCTTCAGCGTCTCCCTCATCACAGAGCAAAGGGATGGATAGAGGACAGATGTCTGGTGAATTCTGATGGCAAGATTGACGACTTGAAGTAAAATTTTCTGTGAAGTGTGAGGAGCAACCGCGGGCATACATCAGGCTCAATATCTCCTGACACATAGAACCACTGGACATTCATCTTTGAACACGGTATTAAGTTCCCCACAACTGAGTGGCTTAAAACAACAGAAATTTATCTCACAGTTCAGGAGGCCAGAAGTCTAAAATGAAGGTGCTGGAAGGACTGGGTCCTTCTTGAGGGCTCAGAGGGAGAATCTGTTCATGCCTCTCTCCTAGCTTCTCGTGGATGCCAGCAATGCTTGATGTCTTTTGGTTTGTCATCACTCCAATCTCTGTTCTGTCTTCATGTGACATTCTCCCTTGTGTCTCTGTCTCAGTCTCTCCATCTTTTCTTCTCTTCTTTTTTTTTTCCTTCTCCTCTTCTTATAAGGACACAAATCCTATTGGATTAAGGATCCACCCTACTCCAGTATAACCTCATCTTAACAAATTTTACATCCACCATGAAGCTATTTCCAGATAAAATCACATTCTGAGGTTCCAAGGAGGACATGACTTTTGGGGGACACTATCCAAGCCAATACACACCCTATATTGACACATCTTTGAAAACGCAATTTCAGGTTATAAAACATAAGCCTCATTCAATGCATGCCCTTTGCAGACAGTGTGATACACTCAGAAGACCTAGATTCCAGTTACTGTCCTGCCTGGAGCTGAATGACCTGGGAAAATCTACTTCACCTTTCTGTGCCTCATCTGGAAAATGAAGTCAGGACAGGTGGCCTCTAAAGTCTCTTTTAATGTAGCCATTCACAAGGTTTGGGGACCCAATCAAGTTGCTTGCATGTGGGGAAATGTGGGAAAGAATCATCAGGAAACCATGTCAGAGGACGGGAGAGGATCCAATGGACACAAACAGGAGGCACTGCTGGGGAACACCCCAGCATCCCCGTAAATGTTGGTGGATGGGGGCAGGTGCAGTCCTACTCCACGGTGCCCAGGCTGCAGGTACCCAGACAGCAGCTCTAAAGGTGTTACCTGCTAATTCTCACCATTCAAAGCCACTGACTTCTGGGATTGCTTTCGGCTGGAGCTTTTAGATAGGATATTCAGGCGGTTCTTCTGAGCTGGGTTCTCATTAAACAAGGGAGTTTATTACCACATAAATTAAAGACCTTGGTACACATTTTGGGAAATGTGGACTGATACCCTCCAGCAGGATTCAAGAGAACAATTTCCATTTACTAAAAGATACCAGGCATTGTGATAAGGACCCTCCACAGCTTATTTCATTTAGTCCCTCGAAAAACTCTTTGAACATGTGTGCCGGTGAATCAATGTATTGCCGCTCAGCTCCAAACTCACCCTTCAGGACATGCTTTGCAACGACTGACCAGACTCCGAGCATTTCTTCTTCACATCGACCACTATGTGAAGCTCCATCAGTAGAGGGCAATGGAGAAACATGATAGCAGGAAGTGTTTCTTCCTGGTTGTGGTGTGCTCTTCGGCTTCTGCTTGTTCCTGCTGCTCCATGCATTACCCCCCATCCAGGGGTGCCCTGCTCCGCCCAGGGTATCCAGGCCCTCAGCAACCTCACAGCCCTGCCCAGAGCCCACTGACCACTTCGCTGTGTCTTTCCTGCTGCAAACTCTCCAGGACCCCGCTCAGGCTCCCCAGCTCCCCGTGCACCTGCCCTCCAGCTTTGGCTTGTCTGTGCCCTGCAGGATCATTTCTCATGGCCCTCCCAACATCAACGCCACAAATCCTAGGCCAAGTGTCACCTGCCAGGAAGCAGACTCCCAACACCCTACTTCCCTTTGCCCACCCACCTGGGCTCACCTATCCCTGGGCTGCTTCCTCCTGCCTGGCCACTGTATACCAGCTCTGGGCCAAACACCCCAGCAAACGTCTCTGCCATCTGGTGGGCTGCAACCTCCAACCACGTCTGAACCCCAGCTTCAGGGAAGGCCTCCCCACCCCAAGATTGTCCTTCCCTTGGGTACCTTCCCTCAGCTCTGGTATACCCTTTAGAATGCTCTTCACATCTTTCTAGTTATTGACTTCTCCAAGCTTAATACTTCTTTAGATTAAACCACCTCTGCTTAAATCACTGTGTGGTTTCTGCCTCCTGTTTGGACCCAGACAGATACAGGCAAGTACCACTATTATTTCCTTTTGAGAGATAAAGAGAATGCGATGAGCAGGGACGAAATGATTTCCTTGGATCATAGGAGGAATGCGGCAAAGCTAGACCCAAACCCAGGCCTGTTGGTTCCAAAGCCTTTGATTTTCACCACTCTGCTGAACTAACTAGGGGTCGGTGTAAAGACATCACATGGGACAGAGAGAGGGGCTTCCCTCCCCCTCAGCCCTCCTTTCCCATGCTTTTAGGTCCTGGGTATTCAGATTAGAACAAGGGCCAAAAATGCAAAAAAAAAAAAAAGAGGCTGGCTCCTAGAGGAAGGCTTTCAACAGTGAAGAATGTCAATGGTCATCTCAAACTAATGGCCAACATAAACATGAAGGAAAAGAAAAAAGAAAAAAAATCTATTTAAAAATCACTTTCACGCATATTACATATGGTCAATATTCTGTTCCAAATACACTTATTATGAGGCTGATATTTGATTTTTGCCAATTTCCCCAGTTTTGTCTTATCTGCTAAAATACCTCATTTTCCTAAAGAGAGAACTAAAATCCCAGTTTGGGGTCTTGCCTGTATTCGTATTTGGCTCAGAGCAGCCAGATTTCAGGATGATGTATGTCCCATCAGCTCTCAGGGGCGCTGGTCCCCACTGGGGCGCTCAGAAGCAACATGTAACAGCTTCCATATTCTTGGAAATGAGGCCCCGGGCTCCTCTTACAGTTTCTCCCTTGGGGATCACAACGATGTGAGTCCTAATTAGCCTCAAAATAACAAACCCCAATATTAATGATCCTCCTTGAGGGTTGTTTTGGTCTTCCAACTTCAGTAGGGAAAAAAAGTCCAGTGGGAGGATTAACCATTTCCTGCTGATGAGACATGGTAAACTCTGACCTGTGAGTTAGGATCCCTAGATTCGAGTCCTGGCTTTGCCACTCATTCTGTGGCCCTTTGAGTTGTTGTAAATAAGAGGACTGGATTCCAAGCTTCCTTCCAATTCTATGGTCCTTTGACCCTCAGACTCCTTTCAACTCTATTTAGTCGTAGCAAGTGAAACCCCAGCAGCTCCCATCACTGACTGCTCGCAGTGCACCTGGCAAGTTGCTAAATGCCTTAAATGCATTATTATCTCATTTGATTCTCGCTATAAACCTATGAGATATGGGCGCCTGGGTGGCTCAGTCGGTTAAGCGTCTGCCTTTGGCTCAGGTCATGATCCCGGGGTCCTGGGATGGAGCCCCGCATCGGTCTCTCTGCTCAGCGGAGAGTCTGTTTCTCCCTCTCTCTCTCTAATAAATAAAATCTTTAAAAATAAATAAATAAATGTATTAGTGAACACAATTATTATCCACATTTTACAGGTTCAGAGGGATTCGAGCGTGGAAGTAATAAAGCCATAGCCACGAGTCCTCTCCCCAGATGGGTCACTGACTTTTTTCCCAACCTAATGAATACACTCCAAATAGGGTCCAGCAGAAGAAATGTGAAGGTAGATCCATCACTGATTAAAAAAAAAAGTCAGCATCAAGACTCCATTAGCTAACAGACGATAAGGCAGTGGGGGGAAGTAGTCAGGGGGGTGGTAAGAGCTGAAGTGGAGGGAAAGAGACTAAATAGCACAGCCGGGTCCTTTATGCACATGGTCTAGTTAAATCCTTACAGCAACCATATGAGGTGAGCTTGTTGTTCCCATTACGCAGATGAAGAAAATGAGGTTCAGAGAGGTTAAGTAACTCGTATACACTTGTATACACCACCAGCCATCAGCAAAGCCGTGCTCAGAACGTGTTTTGTTTCACTCCTCTATCACCCTACAGTGGGACGGTGGTTGGTGGCCAGAGATTTCAGGGCCTGAGCAACCATACATAGATTTATCAAGGCCAAAGCTGTGTCAACCGACAGTGAAATAACTGGTCCATTTGGTGCAAAGGAAGAAAAAAAAAAGTTTCTTTAAGAAGTCGGTCCTTCCTTGACATCGGCTGAGCTGAGATCTCCTGCATCCAAGGCTCAGCACCCCTGCAGGAGCTCTTTCTGGACAAGGGCTGCCATACCCAGGAGGGAGGAAACAGGCCTGTGACTATCCCAGTGGGGCTGACTGTAGGTTGGGCCCCAGTGAGGCTTTAGACTAGGCTTGAGGGAGGAAGCAGAGGACCGCGGCGTGAGGCAGGCACAAGGCTTGCACACACCATGCCATCTTCAAAACAGAAAGAAGTGGAGTATTGTTCTATTTGTCTTTTGACTCCATCTTTGAAGGCCAGATGCTTACGAAGAACCAAAGCAGGGCCCTCCTGGGAAAAGGCAATAACTGACTGAGTACAAACACACTTTATGCTGGTAAGCTGGCTCTCCAGAAAACAAAGGAGCAAAACAGTCCTGCTTTGTAGCACTTGCCGGTTTCTATGGTATAAATACTCCCAATCCAAGCGACTAATGTTTTAACAACTGTCTTGTGAAATGTTAATCTTTTTTTTTCTTTTTTTAGTGGGCTCCACACCCAGCATGGAGCCCAACTTGGGGCTCGAACTCATGCTCCTGAGATCAAGACCTGAGCTGAGATCAAGAGTCAGATGTTTACCCAATGGAGCCACCCAGGTGCCCCAACAAAATTCTAAATATTTAATAACTGGCTCACAAGCCAGTGGAAGACAGCTTTATACAGCCCTGGGTAACCAGATCCGAGGATGTGCCATCTTAAGAAAGCAATCTTTTTGGACAACGGCCTAGGGTCCTCCTTCCCCACTATGGCTTTAGGTGTACTAAGATATTCCCTGTCTTTTTAATTCTGCCTGGAATGTTCTTCCCTGCTCTTCTTTCTCAGGAACTCCTATGCATCCTTCAAGACCAGGCTGAAAACCCTTCTGACTGTTAAACCTTCCCAAGGCTCTTTAAGCAAAGCTCAGGCTTGTACCATCTGTTTAAGTTCCTGCTTAAGACCGTAAGGCTTTTGCGGGGAAGGCCATGTTTGCTTCATCTCTGATCTAGGGGTCAGACTCACAGAAGGCTCACGATATGTGTTTGCTAAATGAAAAAAGTTATTAACTGCCCCCCCTGGTTTCAAATTCGACAGTGAGTGACGTGACTCCTCAGCCTACACAGAATGTCTGTTTCTCCAGAAGGGCCATGAAAGCAGTTCTAACGGTAGTTAATTGGGCGTCAGTGGCTAGTAGAGTGCATCCATTCTCTGGCTGTGGGCAGGAACTGATCACTGCAGGGGACAGAGCTCCTCTGGCCAATCCCACCTCTGAAGGGATGCTCCCGGAAGACCCAGACTGCTACAGTTGGCCTTAAACATTTTGGTGATCAAAAGAAAAGGTGGGGGACTTTAAGGCTGGAAGTTGATCCTTCTCTTAAGTTCCCTCCCCCCCAAACCTGTAAGGCTTCTATAGGGATCCACTGCAGGCAGGGAGAGTGTCGTGCAGGGTGTCCCCTTGGGACTGCCATGAGAACCCCAGCATCAGAGACCGACGATCTCAAACTGGGAACTTCCAACCTGCCAGTAGGAGGTGGAAGGAAGGAATGAAAAGGGGAAAAGCAAGGGAGAGAGAAGATTTATAGACCAGCTAACACAGAGCTAACTCGGCAATAACTCGGGCTGATAAAAAGCAACAGGGCATCCGACATATAAAGAGCCCGTCCACATCAATGCTTCCATGTACATTCTGACGATGCTGGATTGTTGACACCACACCGTCCCCAAGCCCCCGGGGCACCAGGAGTGGGGGCTAACCCAGGAGGGAGGTTGTGCAGGGTTGACGCTGATGAGGAGGTTTTTTGGAAAGACAAGCTACCCTTGACTGGATGCAGATGGCCCAGTGAAAAATGAAATCTGCTAGCAGAGGCCGCCTTTATCAGCTACAGAGATTCAGCAGGGACGAGACATCCCCATCCCTGGCCCGCCTGAACGAGCCTCCGGTTTCAGCACCATATCACAGACTGTCCTAATGAGCTCTTCTGACGGGGGGGAGCCCACACATATCTGCTTCCAGGAGTGCATCCTGGCAGCCTGGGGCATGGTACCGAACTCGCCTGGTGTTTGCATTCCGCCTCGCGGAGCCGGCAAGGAATGCCTGCAGCAGGAAAAGGGCTGGGACTCACCGGGACTGAATGCCCTGCCGACACTGGCCCAACTTGCCGTTATCCTGGCCCCCTTGTTAACTTCCAGCTGGGGGACGGTGCCAGGAAAAGCCGAGAGGTTTCCCCAGGCATGCCAAGCCAGACAGATACCCAGTGGGTACCCACAGTATCAAAGACAAAACAAGAGCAAGCGCTGCTGTATATTAACTTCCTACTATGTGCCAAGCACCACACCGGGCACTTGGCCCCATTTAACCCACACAACTGGCCTATGAGGTCAATGCTATGGTCCCACCTTACAGATGAGCAAAGTGAGGGTTAAGTCAACCTGTCCAGAGTCACGAGGCTGGTAAGTGGCAGATCCAGAGAATGAAACCGTGTTTCATCTATTCATAGAGCCTATAATCCTAAAAGGACAAGTGTGGAGGAAAGTGGGCAAAATGAAATGAAATTTCTGGTGATTTGGCAGTAGATGGTCAGATAAATGAGTAAATTTTTCAGTTTCATCCAGGTTTTTTTTTTTTAAGGATTTTATTTATTTGAGAGAGACAGCGTGCGCACACACAAGCAGGGGAGGGGCAGAAGGAGAGCGAGAGAAAGAATCTCAAGCAGACACCCCACTGAGCACAGAGCCTGCTGTGGGGCTCGATCCTAGGACTGCGAGATCATGAACTGAGCTGAAACCAAGAGTCAGACACTTAACTGACTGAGCCACCCAGGCGCCCCCAATTTCATCCAGGTTTAGTAGCATCATGGAAATGAGCATAATTTGGAAGATGAATCTACCATTACAGATTAAACACACACATGCTATAAATTCATTTCAGAACCCAGTACCAGAAGTTTTTAATCACTGCTGCTTTTGGTTATTTGAGCCACTGTTCTGCTCATCTGGGGCACCTAACCAAGCAATGCAGCCAGCAACTTAGAAGGCAAGGTGTCTCCAAGGCCCCCAACTGGTCTGCAAACTGAGACCCACAGAGTTGCCAATTCCTTGATACTGTCCCACTTGCCCATACACACTGGTGGAAAAAAATCGTCCCTGTGTCAAGGCTTTTTTCCTCTCATTTGGGAAGGTGACCCAGCAGGGAGGCACTTGGATGTGTTCAGAAAGGACCTTACACAAAGGATGCCCCAGGACACCTGATGAGGGGGGGGTCCCGGCCAGTCCCACCTGACCACACCATCCTCTCTGAGGTGACCGACAGGTGGGGAAATGACCTTGCATCGCCAGTCCCTTCAACCTCCTGACCTGGGCGGATCACGCAAGGAAAATGGAGACAATTGTGCAACAAGAGGGCTTTTAGCCAGCTTCGCCCAGGGCAGCCCACCTCTCTTCTGTGCAGTGGGTGGGGGGCGGGGGTGGGGACCATAACTTGCTGGCGGGGGTGGCCCAGAGCCTGTTTGATGCACAGCCAGAGACCTGGCTGCCTTTGACTGAGGGCATGTGGGCTAAGCACCTGCAGGGCCCCCTTCCGTCTTCTGGACAAGCCCTGGAGGCGCACAGTTTTGTTATGAGTGGAAGCTCTGAGGTTTGGAAGGTGTTGGCTGTCTCCCAAGTGTGATGGCAGAGCCTGTGCTCTCAGTGGCTCTGTCACGTTGCTGGAATGTTCCTGCGTCCTGGAGGACATGTTCACCCCACGGCCGGCTTCAACAACCCTCACTCCTCCTTTGCTCTGGGCCTTTCTGGGCTGCTCTCATCAGAGGTGCATGGCCGGATCAGCAAACAGAACCACTGTGTCTTGCCACTAGTGTTGGAAGTTACTAGAACAGTTAGGGAATGGGGGAGCGTCTCGAAATTCACATCTCTTCAGCTGCTTCTCCTGGGGCCTCGGGGTCGCTGTCTAAGAGTGTCTCTAGATGGCAGTATTCGGAACCTTCCACAGAATTCTCTTTGTGTTATCCACCCACTGAATTCAAAGGGCCCTGCTTGATTATCTTCCCCCGTAAGATCTCCACACAAGCCCTGACCAAGCATCGCCGCGCCCTTCCTCCCCTGCCAGGGGAGAGATCTGCCAGGGCTGGGGCTGGAAGGAAAGCTGTGGTCATTATATTTTTAGACCTCAGAAAAATTGGGATGAGAGGCATCTGTGACAGTCTCCCTGGCCCTCTTTATTTGGATAGTTAAGGACTCAATGACATCTTAGAAAAACGGAGGCCGCCTGCTGAGACGCGGGGACAGTCTTATCTATGGGACATAGCCACAGGATTCGCCCTCCCCCACCCTCACTAGAAACGAACAGCTTCCTCCTCAGCCCCTTCCCTCTGACGTTCAGCTCCTTGGGAAAGCAGGATGCTGCTTTTTAAAAGTACTCATTGACCTTGAACTTTTAACTGTGTTTCTCAATTTTCCCCTTTTATCACTGTCCGGCTAACATTATGCTATGTCATTTCTTAAGTTCCGGTATTTAATATAAAATACTGAAAGAAAACATATTTTGCAAAAGAGCTCTACAACTGGATATGTGGGGAGAGAACACTTTGCCAATCATGCCTATCCTCTCTCCCCGCCCTTGACAAACATGCCCAGGACCCGAACAAACAAGAGGGCAAGGCTGCATTGCGGTTGTTCCTCTGGTCTGTGGGGCCCACAGGCCCCAGGGACAGGAGGATAAACAGGGTACGAGGAAGGGGTAAAGAGTCAAGAGTCGGGTGAGAATCTCAACTCTGCCATATACAAGCCGGATGACCCTGTGGGCCGTACTTCTTGGAACCTGTTTCTTCATCTGTAAAATGGGAATATTCTCAGTAGGACGCCTGGCACCAGTCCACACGCAAAGGTCCAATAAACGGCCCCCGTTCTGATCACTTGCGCGTTCGCACTTGAGCAGCTCCGACATGGGAGAGCCCTGGGTGTGTGTTCACAGTGCTGGCGTCGGTTCACGTGGGGGTCAGGCCCTGTCAGACAGAAGCCCCCTCTTCCTGTCAGACCTCCCTGACATCCACACTTCATCCCTCATCCGACTCATCTTTCTTCCCAGAGTTGTCTGTCTCCCTCTTTCCTTCCCTCCTTCCTCTTTCTCCCAGAGTCCAGCTGCCTCCTCAGTGGCCCTCAGAACCCTTGCCGTGTCAGGCAATCCTTCTTACCCGGTGTCAACATCCCCAATGCTCCTGGGATGCTGTGAGGGGAAAGGCTGCTTGTTTCAACCAACCCACCCTGTGCATTTATCTCAGCCCCATCTCCCCCGGACCGGCCTTCAATCCTCCCCTGCTCCATAAAAATATCTTGTTATCTCTTCAACTCACATGTGCTGATTTGGTCTGCCTTTGCTGCTTACATCTGCAATCTCTCTGTCTGAGGCTTCCACTCAGACCCGGCTGGTTTTCAGTCTGGGCCTAAAGGCACTGACTCTCCAGAGTCCTGGGTCTTGAGGAGTTTGTTCTCATCTGTCTCCGAAAACCAACCTCATTCAGGACTTGAGTACACATGGCTGTCTGCTGGCTGGGCTGGAAACCCACCAGCCCCTTCCTCTGCTGTCTGGCTCTCTCATTCCTTCTCTAGGCCAGTTCAAGAACTAACGGAATCAGGATTTTGCAGGAAAAATGCAGAAAAGCCCGGTGCCCTCCCCTAAAGCAGCTACTTTCTCAGCGCAAGAAACCAGACCAGGTGCGATCTTCATCATCATGATCATTTAAATTTACTTATTACGCGTTGCGCAGATTTCAATCACTTGATACCTAACACCGTCATTAGAAGCAAAGACCTAAATGAAAAGGGCCAACACCTTCATATTTTCTTAGGGATTTGTCTTCCTTCCTGTGGAAGCTTGCCTTCCCTTACTGTCTTAGGCATTTACCTGTGAGAAATTCAGAGCCAGCTGTGAGGCTCTGAAGAAAAATGCCCCCAGTCAAGAACCACTGTTCTTCTCACACACACACACACACCTCTCTCTGACACACCTGTTCAACCAAGACCGGAAGAGCAAACACCGGGCAAGGAGGACAGGCCTCTGGAAGCCACTGCCCTTGCCTGTTGGTACCCAAGGCACTAAGCAAGTGGTTCCTGGTAGGAGCAGGACATGGGCTGCTGGCTCACAGGGAGTAAGTTCGCTCCAAAACCACAGAATTCCAGGCTGTGGGTGTCGGGGAGGTCAAGGCCTGCTGTGGCGATGTGGACTGAGGACGGTACAAGGGCTGGATACACAGCACACTTCGTCTCACCCAGGGAGGCCTCCCTGCTTGGGGCGAGTCACCAGCAGAGGATGGGGAGACTGGGTTGGAAAACAAACCTTCTCATGGATGGATTCACTGGGGCTAACACATGCAGCATGCATGTCCCCACCCACAGCTCCATGGGCCACCGCAGCACAGCCACGGGCCATGTCCCCTGGCTGCTCTCTCTCGGCTAGACAGGCTCAGCGTGGCCTGTCTAGAGCAAAATCTCATCGGTCGCCTTTCAGCAAGTATTTATTGAGCCCACTCTCCAGGTCCTTGCTATGGAAAGGGTGGTTCACGGCCCAGCTTGTGAGAAATGCAGACTCTCAGACCCTGCCCCAGAACTTCGAAATCTGAGCATGCCCCTTAGCGATTCCTCGGGTGATGCATATGGTCACTGAAGGTTGAGAAGGCCTTTCTATAAGTAACTCAGGAAAGGGAGAGACCTGCTCCTCTCTAGCAGCTCACAGTCTGGCTGGAAAGATATTCTGATCTGAAACAATGGAGCAGAGTGCGAGTCTACACCATCAAGCATGATGCAGTGGATACAGAACACCAAGACCAAGTCCTGCCTCAACTTCCTCCTTTGTAAAGTGGCAATAATACTTGCCCTGTCGACCTTACAGATTGTCCTAGATGGGAAAGCGCTACACCCACTGAAGTTACTCTTTAAGGTTATGTACTTAGAATGTTACACAAGGTCACACATGAGGGGGCTACGGATGACTGGAACAGTCTGCGAAGATCCCAGCAAAGGAGAAGGGGGCTTTCAAAGACATTGAACCATATACTGAACTAGACACCATAGTAAAGCAAGAGGGAAAAATGCACATTTTGACACGTGCACCAAACAGAGCCCCTTGCTGGAGCGGCAGAGAACTCCCACTGACCAACTATCACCCTGACAATCGACTGATGCTCAGTTCCGTGGGTCTCAGAAGCACACACTCACTGCCACCCAGAGCTTCACAAAAGACACAGAGCAAGCAGATGTCATCTCTGTACGGATGCTGGCAAGAGCCCTATTGCTGCAAACCTCACCTCTGGTTGGGGGGATTTGTCATTTTGCAGAGCTGACTGATGAAGATGGCTGGACACTGCTAGGGGACGTCCGGGGGGCGGAGCTAAAGGAAATTAGCAGGTGAGTTCTTGGGTAATTGGTTTTCTAGGTAATGCTTATTAAGCCTTTGCTATGTCCTAGCTCTCTCTTTTCTTTTTTCTTTTCTCTTTTCTTTTCTTTCCCTTCCCTTCCTTTCCCTCTCTCTCTCTTTCTTTCTTTCTCAAATTTAATCTTTACAATAATCCTATCTAGCCGGGAAATCTTTTGCTCCTACCTTACAGAAGAAACTAGTGATTTAGGATTTGAATCCAGGTTGGTCAGTTTACCAAAGCCCATGACCTTAACTGTTGCCCGCTAAATCGCTAAGGTTGTGTGAGAATCTCTGGTCTTCCTCCTGTAGTTGAGACAATGTGGCTTTGCTTTTGTTGTAAAACCTGGCTCGCTCTGACTTGCTGACGTTGGCCATGCTTGTCCTGAGCTTCTCCAGAGAAATGCTGTCTTCTGGCAGGAAAAGATAAAACTGGCTGATACAAATGAGTCACCATACTAGCTATAATTAACAGTGATGCAAGAGCCAGATGCAAACGAAGAGGGGCCCCAGGACCTGACTTTTAGGCGGCCCAAACTCTGAGCTGCTGAAGAGGGTCTCTGTGGCTGAGCTGCTGTCTGCTCTGGATACATTGTAAATGAAGAAAGGAAACCTGGACCCATGCGCACTCCAAGCTACTGGAGCTGAGAGGGGCGGCACCAAATTAATCTCCTTATTTACAGCTGAGAGACCACCGTACACCAGAACCAGAAAGAGAGTTCATAGTTTATACATAATGTAGACCTTTGCTTTTAGACTCTGCTGCCCTGGAAAGTCTAAGCCCTTTTCAACCTGCTGAGCTGATTTATAGCAACTACAGTTGGCAACTCAGTTGTGCTAGGTGTTCAGCCTATGGCCTCCTGACTGCAGTATGTACCAGTGAACTTTCCAGAAAAGACCAGTCATCATCAGCATCCCTATTCTCATTTGCTGACCTGGAATAACAAGTGATACAAGGATAGCCTGATTAAAATAAACCCTCGAACGCGCTTCCCACTAAGCCATCCACGGACCCATCAGACCACAGCATGAGCACTATCACTTTACGATGCTGGCTATTTCCAGGAAGGGTAATTGCCTTCTGAGGTTTGACAGAAAGAAACAGAGAGTAGTCAGGACATGGATAGACTACACTAGTGATCATTGATGTCCGGTAGCATCTTCTTACCTGTTTAAGACAGTCTCAACTGTTCTTAAGGTTTGAACACAATGCAGCTGATACAATCTTGCCACTTTCCTTTTGAATAGACTTTAATTGAGAGTGAAGTGAAAAATGCAGGTTACATTTTAGTGTTATCATTGATACGTTGTAACATCAACACCAAAACAGTGATGCATCTAACATTTATACATTTCCTAAGTTTAGCTGTCAAAGAGCAAATCATTATCAGATATATATATTTACACAGTAATTTCAAGCAACAGTAAATAATAAACACCCTCCTTTAAGCACACACATGCACGCACACACACACACACACACACTCAACCACCTTTAAACAATGGATTTCCTCACACTAGTAAGTCTCATTCTGTCACATACACTGGTAGACTCAAAGTTACTTAACAACAGTCTTATCAGTGGAGATCCTGGACCAGCCCAATTTTCTTCTAGAATCACTTTAATTTTTACAACTTGAAGCCACATACCCATCGTGGTCTGTACACTCTAAGGACACCCCAGATGATAAAAATGAATCCGACTTCCTTTGTGTGAGGAGATATGTACATCTCTGAAGATGCATGTGATTACAACTCAAAAAAGTCGAAAATAAACAAAACCAAAATCTCAGATCTCCAAGCACAGTTTCTCAACAGCATTGTGCTAATGTTAACATAATTAGTTGAACGGGAAGGTTCTTTTAGATTTTTCTACAGAGGTACTGGTTAGTTCTGATTCTTTCTTCAGCTGCTTGAAACACACACGTTTTTTAAGGTGCCTGGTAGCATTACATCCTGCCTTCCAGGTTCGCCGCCTGCCTAACCTCCGGAATGTCGGACGGGACTCAGCCCCAGTGCCTTGCTCTCTGATTTATTTCTGGCTGTTAGTAAATGGAAACCATGGCAAAGTTTACATTAGCAGACACATACACATGCCCTGGCCTATAAATATTCTATGATGGAAAATGGTACAATGACTCCATTCCTAGTGAAAAGGAGTGTAAAAGGAGAAGAAGAGGGGGCGGGGGGACATTATCAACAGTGGCTTTTCTTCCGGTGGGAAATCCAGACCAAGCGGCGGAGATGGGATTTTAACTAACTGGACATTGTCAGCCACTTCTCCAGGGCCTCTGAGTCAACCAAAAGCAAGCCAAGCAAGCCCCACGCCTCCGGGCAAACCTGGTAGGATCCAGTAGTACAGACATCTTGTCTTGGGAGCTGGATGAAGAAGACCACCTGCCATTTCCTTCTCAGAGAGGTGAGGGAGGAGGAATTTTAAAGTCAGATTTGCAAGGAGTTCACACAGTGTCCTGCCTGGGACACAGACGTGTCCCCCAGTCGAACCCCCTCAGAGCGCCAGCTGGAGTTTGGTCATGTTTCTCTGGTGCATGTTGTGATGGCGGACTAATTCATCTGAGCGGGCAAACTTTTTCTGACAACTGGGCCACCGACAGCTGAAGGGCTTTTCACCTGTTGACACAATTACCAGTCAGAGACGCTTGCGGCAGAGAGACTGGGCACAAGTTCAGCTATCAAATGCCCGAGTTAAATCATCCCAAGGCACCCACTCCCAATTCCCTCTAGTTCTTCCCCTAGGCTAACAAATCGGGCCCATTCCAGGAAATGGCAGCACCTCTGCGTTCTTCAGGATTAAACTACTATAAAAAGTATGAAATATTAAGTCAGAGGCCTGGGGAAATGGCAGGGAAGGAATGAGTCTAGTTAATCAAAGTGTCTGGGCAATTTGTATGTAATCGAGGGGAAAACATTTGTTTCACCCTTTGCTGTTAGACTGTTTTGTGAATTGCATGAATGTTTCCCCTGCACTGTCTTCCCAGGGAACTGAGCTTCACTGGGCCGCAGGGGCTCAGGATCATCACCCTGGATATTACTGATTGATTGCCCTCCTGTAGTAGAGCGTGACCATAGCTTTAATATCTCGCCTGTGGAGATATTCTGGATGGGCTGGGTATTTTAAAATAAGTCACTGATACCAGTTTGCAGGACATTTGCTTCTTTTACCTCAAAGTGTTACTCAGAGCATAATCCCCGTTCGAGGTGAGGCATGATTTTAAGATTTTCTTTTTCTTTTTTGGTTTTAAGATTTTTTTTTCTTTTTTGGTTTTAAGATTTTTTTTTTCTTTTTTGGTTTTAAGATTTTTAACGAGCCTGCCAAAAGATCGAGACCACTCCATCCAAGGAGCTCTCACAAGTTCCTTCCAAGCCTCATTCTGGACAGGGAGGATAATCAGCATTTATGAAATGCCTAATATATGCCCAGCCATGTGCTGGGCATCATCTACATACATTATTTCATGTATTCCTTACAACAGTCCTATAAGACAAGCATTAGTATCCCCACTCTGGAGATGAGGCTAGACCGCTAGTGAGGGCAGACCCAAGCAGGACTTAAATCCAGGTCTGTCTATTCCAAAGCCCACGCCCTTGGCCGTACCCCACCTCCCAGGCCTGGCCCTTACGGAGATTGAGCTGTGGCTTAATCTGAAGGAAGAATGCCACGGGCGCCAACGTCTGTTCCACCGGGGAGATCTTCCCAGGGTATCACTGGTCCCACTTTGCCTCCTCTGAGAACTACTGGTTGGGACACACAGGGAGGAATGTCCCAGGGGAGGCGCTGTCCCAGGGTCAGAACTGGGGGCTGATCAAATATAGGGTAAAACAGTCTGCCAGTGACATGGGCCATTTTGCGCATATACAGATACACATAGGGTTGGAGGAGGAGGGGGGCAGGATAAAAGGGACGATAACTTTCTCACCAAAGTATGAGCTCAGGACTAAGGAAAAGAAGAAACACGAGAGGCACCTGAGTAGAGCAAAAGAGATGCCCACCCCACCCCACTCTGGGGCATGGGTACCTTGACCCTGTCTATAAATGGCAGCCTATTTGGGCTGAGAATCTGCAGCTGCACGGGGGCTCGTGACCTCGTATTTTCCCTCACCTCCCTCACTGTTCCTCTGCTCTTCCTGATCTGGCTCCTGGCCGTCCACCCCAACCTCCAGCCATGCTGTCAAAGGTCATCTTCCAATGGACAAAGCCCAACCCTTTCTCTTGTTGGTCTTCACTCTCCTCAGTCTCTCAATGGCACTCAGCTTTGCTGACCTTGGCTCTCTTCCTGATTCCTATCCTCCCTGGGCTGTGAGATGAACCTATGCTCTTTCACCAAGAAAGAAGGCTGTAGGACAGGGTAGGCTGGGAGCAGAAGGAATTGGGTTTGCTTCTTACTAGCTTCGGGACTGTAGACAAGTCATTTCATCACTACGTGCCTCGGTTTCCTCATCTGAAAAATGGGGATAAAACATGCCTATGTTCTTCTTCTTACAAGGAAGGATGTTGCAAAGATACAGCGAGATAACCCTAAGCCTTGGCCCTCCTTCCAAAGCTAGAAAATACACAACAAAGGTGGTGCTATTTTCGTTATGAATCACACCAAGCTTGCGGAAAAGCAAAAACTTTCAGCAACCAGTGAATAAATGTCCTGTTCCCCTCTCTATACTAGTACAAAGGAAATAATATCCATAGGCTGATATGAGTCTGGCAGAAACCGTGTTTGCTCCTGGGACATTAACTTTTAGCCCAGCAAGGATTCAGGTCTCTGAAAATAGTGTCATGAAATGTGAGCTCTCCGAAGAATAAATATTTGGCTTGCGAGAATTTCTGCTGTTTGTAAAGTTGATGATCCAATCAAACTGAGTGACACAGTATAATGTAGCAAACTGGTAACAGTGGGGACCTAGCTCATCTCCTCCCTTCATTCTGGACACGCAGTAAAAGAGTGTTCTTTTCACATCTCCCTTCTGCTCTGTGGTCTCCACCCCATCCCTTCTGAAACAATGTTATTAGTTAAAGACAGCCATGCACAGTTCTCAGAACTTCTACACTCGTCTTTTCCAATCTCTCACATCACAAACAACTTCATTCAACAGTATTTTTAAAAAAATAATGAAAAATAAATGTGAAGAAAAGTTTACGCACTTGTTTTACCTGTATGAGTCCTGGTGTGGGTCTTCAGGTGGTCAGACCGGGAGAACTTTCGCTGACAAGTTTTACACTGGAATGGTTTCACACCTAAATGGACAGAGAAGGTCTAGCCGCAGCCCTAACAATGTGGGAGCATAATGAGGCCCCCGGGGCCAGCTTCCTGGAGGTGGCCGGATGAGCCAGGCATTTCCAGCCCCCTGGTGATGATGTCTGCCTCTCCCTCAGATGTCCCCCATGCCCCAGGCCTGGCACAGACCACCTGATTCTGCACAGTAATCCCAGATGACCTGCTTCTGTCTGGGGAACAACTATTCCTTAACCACAAACGTCCAGCTTTCCACCAGAGTCTCGGCTGTGTCCAAGACTGAAAAAGTGAATCACACTCTACAAATTGGATCATGCTCTCCACCACCCTGGTCTTCACCGCTACTCAGTGTATCATCAACACATGGCTACTGGGATCCCACTGTTCTGCGGTTTGCAGGAGAAATGTGGGATGTTTCCTTGTCTTTTTTTTCTTCAGAAAAGGAAAATCTCCAGGGGCGGTGGGGGGGGGGGGGGAACCATGATGATTGGGAAAAGCTAAGCAAATGGCTAACCCTCTCACATCCACATTCAACAACAAAGAAAATCACAAAATCAACTGCAACCCAAGAGAACATAACTGCCAGCAATGAGAAGTGAGCCTACAAACCTGTGTGTCTTCTTTGGTGTCTTTTGAGCTGGTCTGAACGAGAAAACCTTCGTTCACAGTCCTTGAAGTCACACTGGTATGGTTTCTCACCTTGGGGAAGACACATATGCCGTTTGAAAATGCTGCTGGAAATGGGGATCGCATGAAAGGCAACCTCTCCCCCTGGGACTGAGGGATCCCAAAATGCCTAAGGCACGCCGGTAGACCTTGTTAGCATGCTGCTACGTGAGGTTCAAGGCCCTCCTACACACAGGCTCTTGACAGTGAGTGTAGAATGGGGGACTGGTTGTATGAGGATGGTCCCTAACCTCTGAGTTATAAGTGGAGGGGAGCTCAGGTTCTGAAGCTGGACACAAGGGTCACACCCAGCTCTACAACATAAAGCTCTGGGTGACGTGCCCTTTCCTTATTGAGAAAGGGGGCCTATAATCTCACAAATTCAAAGGATTTATGAACAGATTGAACCAGGCCATCCACATAAAGGGCTTCTTCGCCCAGTGCCAAGCCCAGAGGCATGCTCCAAAAATACTGGTAGAGAATCTTTAGATAAATCATAAGCCAAAGAAGTCTTAACTCTTCAACTGAGTTGGAGGCAGAATTCTGCGATGGATAGGCCTTGGAGCTGGCCCCATGTAATAAGTGTTTTATGTTTTATGGCCTGAAGATTCGGTGTTCTCTACTACTGACTTCTCATTTCTGGATCAAGCCTGAACAGCTCCATGGTTGTGAGACACTCAAGTGAAACCAGGAACCAAAGTATTAAGAAAGGTGTCGGTATTCCTTTATCCGAGAGAAGTCAGTAGTGGGATTACACAACCTCCTGCCTCAGAAGGGAGAAGCCCCACCCTGTCCTTGCTAGAGGAAGTTCAGCCAAACACTGTGAACGAAGCTCCATGAGTGCACTGAGCGACCCCGGGCCTTCCCAACTTCTTATGAAAATTCTGAGTCACCGGTATTCTGGGATAGAGAGGAAGCCATCCCGGGACCAGTTGTTCTTTCTGTTGCAGGGCATTCCCTCGTTGTCTTTCCGGCCTCATAACCTCCTCTGTTCCCCTGATTAATCTGTATTCCCGCTATACCAGAGCTCACCATTCCCAAAATCTGCCTTGCACTTCGCTCACACCAAATGCCCTTTGTCCCTATCTCCACATTCATTCCTCCCCATCAAAAAGTCGACTGTACGTCCCTCATCAATGCTGCCTGCTTCCTCAGCAATACTTCCTGGAAATTTCATGTTCAGATCGAAAGCCCTTCTCTTCCTCAGTACAGAATGTATTACAGAACATCTAACGTGGTAGGCTGTGTCCAGAGCTACCTGCCTCCAGGGGCTGGAAAATCCTGAGGGCAGGAGCCTTTCCTTCACTTTGTATTTATATCTAGCCCAGTGCCTTATACTTAAACAGCCCTACTCAGTCGCATTTCTTTTCCCTGCCTTTCTGCCTCTGCTCCTTCTTTCCTTCCTCTACCGCACCCTACCGACCCTTTGATGGTTAGCCCAAGCGCTTCCTCCTTCTGGGATGACTTTAGCTCAAATCAGCAACTCTTCTCAGCTCCTCCAGCCTCTGGTTTAGTACATTGTCATATACTCTCTTAACCCCTCTTCATTTGTGTGTATCCTAGCTCCAAAACAGACCATCAACTCTTTGAGAAGGGGGTTTGTGACTTGGAGTTAAAAGCCATGAGCATGGGTCCCGCTTCCACTATATCCTACCCACCTGATAACCGGTCAGTGTGTGGGGATTAAATGAAATAATCCATGTAGAGAGTCTGGCACATAAAAAATATTTAATATAAAAGTACTTAATATAACAGTCGTACTATTGTCATACGTAGATAAGAAAAGATTGCACTCTTTCAAGAAAAGGGCTGCAGGACTGTTAAATACCAGGCCACTCTCCTTGTCCTCCACAAAGAAGAGCTTCTTAAAGCCTCCGGTGGGTCTAGGGGTCATGGCTACCTTGCCCACAGCTTCCACTTCACACAGACATCTCCCCCTCACTTCTTGCTAAGTGTCTCTTCCCCAGTCAAGGTTTCTACAACCATATTGCCTTCAGCGTATTCCCTTGCATTTCTCCAGCCACAATTTTACTTTATCGTTTTTCTTTATAATCTTCACAGATACTTTTCAAACGATCCCCTTTGGAGAAACACGTAAAAATATACCAGGCCCTTAGTTCTCTCATCTTTAGCCTCAGAGCATGAGGTCTACTGAGTGCAAACTCAGGTTTGTTCTAGAACTGCATCCTCCAAACACAACAACTTAGCAAAGTCCAACGATCTGAAGAGATGTGAATGCAGCTCACTCTCTTCCTCAACTTCCCCAAAGCAAAATAAGCAGTCATAACAAAATAGTAAGGGTAATTGTAACAATGAAACTGTCTTTCCAGTTACAGGGGAAAAAAACAAACAAACCACCAGCCCCCCTGTAGGAAAGCCCGTATTTCCCACTGCTTCCCTGCCGTGGAGACCCAACCACACTCCCGTCCAGTGCCCACAGGCCAAGAGCAAACATTTGTGAAATGGCTGTTCATACTCAAGGTGGCCAACAACCAGACGAGGCCAATTCTCTTTCCCAGGGGAAGGTAGATCCCTTGACCTGTGGAAAAATCCAATTTTCCTTGACACATCATCAAAAATCTCTTTTTTTTTTAAGATTGAAAACAAAAATTAAACCTACAAATCCATTTTCCCATTCCTATCTGGTTGGGTATTACTAACCCACACAGCTCAGTTCTTCTTTGGACCATCTCTCCTTAAGTCTTATTGACCTTGCCCATCAATCTCTCAAAACGATCTGATTACCAAATTCCCAGAATAGGTCCTCTCTCTTCAGAGATGCTAATAGTATTCTGATAGTTACACTATTGTTTATTCAGTCCTATTGACATAAGGTACTATACTAGGTGCTTCATATCTAATGCCTTGCATTTAATTTGATTTAAAAGTTAATCTAGACTTGGGGCGCCTGGGTGCTTCTGTCAGTTATGCATCTGACTCTTTAATTCCAGCTCAGGTCATGGTCTCAGGTCATGAGATCAAGCCCCACATTGGGCTCCACACTTAGCGTGGAGTTGGCTTGAGATTGTCTCTCCCTCTGCCTCTGCCCCTCCCCTGCTTGTTCACTCTCTTTCTCAAAAAAAAAGTGAATCTAGTCTTAACACTGGAATAAGATATGCGTTACCAACTCCATTTTCCATGAGACAAAATGAAGTTCAAAGACAGGTTAAGTAACTGCTCAAGGTCTCACCACTTGGTTGTGAAGCCAGAATTCAAACACAAGTTAAGTCTCTTTAGTTTGGTGGAATTCTTTTTCCACCACTCTGCTCTGCCCTCCTGAAGACAGTTTATTGAATTCTTTATTAAAGGATGGACAGTCAGGATGCAAAATGCCCCTGCAGCCTTTTTTTTTTTTTTTTTTTTTTTTAACACTTTGGCCAGACCTTTCAAAGCATTGCCTACTGTCAATCCAAGAAATTTCCTGTGTCCTTAGCAGTGGGACCAGGCAGGAACAGGAGCTCTTGAACTACCCTTGCCCATAGGCCACGGGAAACAAGGCTGGACAGGGGACACACTTACCAGTGTGCTTCCGGCTATGCATCTGTAAGTGTGACAGCTTAAAATATCTCTTATTGCAGCCCGGGTAAGCACACATGAAGGGGCGTTTCTCACTGGTCTCAGATGCTGACCGGACAAGAGTCGGGGCAACTCCGGGCACACGTCGCACATCCTACGAGCAGAGTGTAAGAGAAATGGAGGCTTTAAGCCACATGTGAACATTCATGTCAGTCCTGAGGGGAAGTGAGCTTTAGAAAATACCCAAAGAAGGGATGAGAGATATAAAACCTAAAACCACTTCCATCCATACCCCAGATGCCCACAGCAGACATCACTAATGGATGACAGATCAGGGCATGCTACAGTGCATCACGCCAACATCATTACTACTGATCAACCAGAACTGGTACTTCACTGAAGTTTGTTTGGGGTTGCTGATCCAGACGATCTAGAAAAGAAATGCTGGTGACTGCAAGAGCTCCCAATCCATCCTGTCTCTCAGCTTTTCCACTTGAGGCAGTGAGGTCTGGAAGTCCAAAGTCCCAGGATCTATTTCCTCCCACTTGGACACACGGCCACATGACCTCAGGCCCAGTCTGCCACGTATGGGGGAGTCCTTATTAAAAGAAAAACACGGGATACTGAATGAACCCCAAACTGACCAGGCTTTCCAGGTGGGAGTAAGTGACAAGGAAGGAAGAGCCCCTGAGAATTGGGGGTTCTCTCTGTGAAGGGGCTGAAACCACCAGAGTCCAATAGCGTAGCCAGTGTAATCACTTAATGGTGAGACCAGAAAACACTGTGTCTGCCTTCCGGACACTTTCTATGTCCTTCACTGTTGATTCCCTTCACCTTGTGGGAGTCGGTACGTGTATGGTCAGTTCTCTATGACAAGGTGCTAAGGGGACACAGAAACAAATTCCCCTTCCGGCTCTCAGGATGAATGACTCATGGACAGGAGAAGTGGGAGTGCCCCAGGGGCCACTGAATCCTCCTCATTCTCTTATAGATGTGCAAGTCAAGACCAAAGTGCACATCCATGCTTTGTGTTAAGACCCAGAACTGCCTCTGAGCTTAACCCATCCTGTGCTCTGTGCATCTTCCACACCATGCTTATAGTCTAGATTCTATTTCTCACTGCCTTGCACTGTGAGACCTCTTTTGAAGGAGAAGTACTGTGGTGACATACAAATTTGCTGTTGATAGGCCACAGGGTCTCGAGGTCAAAGGGTGACGTAAATTTAAATGGCGAGCCAGCTGCGTCTGACTATCAGACTCTAGGAGAAAACGAGTCGGTGGTGAAACAACACCTGTGAGGTCTGGAGTCTATCAGCAGCTGTGACAGTGAGTCTCACAAACTGGGCTTTGTGGAAAGGAAGGCAAAAGGGGCTTCTTCATTTCCTTTGGTTCAATCTAGATGCAGCACAGACAGCAACAGGATAAAAAGTCGCGTTGTCAAGGTCAGTCAAGGACCCTGGTGGAGGATGCCAGGAGGAGAGACTGGGATGACTTCCTGTACCTCCATTGGATTTCGGCTTTCTGTCACCCTCACCTTTATTGTCACCCTTGGAAGGTTTGGGCAGAGGGAGCACGTTATTCTATCACCATGATGCTCCTGGAAACATCAACCAGAACATCTCAGAGCTACCTGCATCACACCTCATGTGGGGACCTGGCTCACACACAACTTACTTCTAGAATACTGACTATTCTCGTGAAAGTATCACTGCTGTCACTCATAAGTGAAAGTCACAAATGCAGACCCTTGGTAACCATGTGCAGTTCTGACCTCCCCAAAGAGGCTTGGCTGAGGTGGCCTGCCATGGACTTTCCCGAATTCTCCAAAACATTTACCTTTTTACTTTACTTCCCTCACTCTCCTTGGAGGCCCCTCCCCCCACAAACTATTCATGGCCCTCTGTCTCCCTAAGAAGCAATGCAACACGGTGCTTAAAAACAGGGGTCCCGGAATCAGACAAAAGTCATGTCATGACTAGCTATGTGACTGTGGACAAGTCACTCATCTTCTCTGGACTTCAGTTTCCTCATCCGTAAAATGGACGTAACGGTACCCACCTGTAAAGGTGCACTGAGGACTAAATGGAAAAATAAAATACAGACAAGGAAGAACCTTAAATGCATATTGCTAAGTGACAGAGGTCAGTCTGAAGAAGCCACATACTGTATGATTCCAACTGTACGACATTCTGGAAAAAGGCAAAACTATAGAGACGGTAAAAAGATCAGTGGTTGTCAGGGGGAGGAGAGAAAGAGGGGAGAGATGAATAGGTGGAACACAGGCATTTTTATTTTTAGACAGTGAAACTATTCTGTACTATAATGTAATGGTAAATGCGTGGCATTATGCATTTAAGAAAACCCGTGGAACCCCATGGCACAAAAAGCCAACCCTGATGTAAACTATGGACTTTTGTTAACAATAATGTTTCAAAAAAATAATAATGCATCAATACTGGCTCATCAACTGTAACAAGTGTATCATACTGAGGCAAGATGTTAATAATAGGGAGGAGGGGGAAGAGGGAGGATACGGGAACTCTTTGTACTTTCTGCACAATTTTTCCTTAAGCCTAAAACTGCTCTAAAAAATCAAGTCTTTGAAGACAAAAAGCCCGTATATAAAATTCAGCACACTGCCTGGCATATAGAACGTGTCCGGCACCCACATGGTGGTGCTGTTATTGTCATTATTTACTGTTATTAGTAGAACACTTGGCAAGAGAAGAGTCAACTTCGGGCACTGGACAATGCAGACCAAGTCAAGGGTCTGACTTGGAAGCCAAGGGTCCAGGTCATTCGTTGCAAGAGCTGCACAGCCCACCTGGAAAGGTGAATTAACCAGTCAAGGGGAGAGGGATGGGGTTCTGCCAGAAGCATCTTGGTCTGAGTCAGGAACGAGGCCATGGTCACAAGGACCTGTAGAGAGGAGGCTGTCCTCTCTGCCCTAGTGGAAGTGGAGAGGTCCCTATTGTCAAAGGAGCCTGTAATTAGGACCAGACTTACCATGGCCAGATGGCCATCAGCAGGGAAAAGAAAGGCTGTTGAGAAAGGAAAGAGGCATAGAAGTCCCCTTCCAGCGAGGCCACGCCGAGTTCTCACCTGAATGCCCCTGAAGACGCCGTGGGTGTGTATTCTGTACTGGGCGCCGCAGAGGATGGGCGTTGTGTGGTTATCACTCTCATACCCTGTGCCGTGGCTGCGAACACAAAGAAAGGACAACAAGGCTCAGGTCAGTCCACAGGTGCCATCTGGAAATGCGCATCTGCAGCAGAAGGAAGGTTTTTAAAAAGCTCACAGGACAAGGACAGTTGGCTTTTGCATCCCTCCACTGGGGCTACTCTGGAAACAGGCCTCTGTGAAGGGCGGGGCCACTCAACCCTGGAGTCACCACCACGAAGCCCTCCCTCATGCTCAGGTTCTCACAGGCCGGCCATCTGGGTCTGCACCTCTCAGATAAGCTGGGAAAAGTCACAGTGGCAGGATTTCATCCCCAGCAAGTTGTTTACCATCTAGCCAGCAGGACTGACAGCTGGGAATATCTCAGGAATGAGTAGATACCTCAAGTTCCACATTAAGTGCAATGGATTTTTGTCGGCACATCATGACTCGTTTTTACCAGATAGCACCAAGAAAGTGATGACAAAGAAGAAATGTCACATTCTCAGAAGTGGGGATCACACATCTGTGGCCCTGCTGCACTTAACCTACAGATCAGCTTTCCAGATCAACTTCACTCTTTGCAGGCAACCCCTGGCGTCAGCGGACGCTGGATAATCCTACCCAGCATTAGACTGGCTAGTCCTCTAGTTGGGGCTCACGTTCATCTTGGGCTGCCAGCAAGAGCTGAGGACTGTGGAATGCTGAAAAGAACAACCTGGAAGACGTGAAGACTCGAAAACTATTCTCTCCTTTAGGTAAAAGCTGGTATCTATTCTGCTGTGCTTTTACTTCCAAATGAGGCAGAGTAAGGATTCTTATCTACATAGGAAGCATGTTATAATCACATCTAGAATCAGCACAGGGAGCTTTTATGAAATGCCTCTGTAAAATGGTGCAGCTGCTTTGGAAAATGTCTGGCAGCTCCTCAAAAGATTAGACCTAAAGTTACAGTATGACCCAGAAATTCTACTTCTAGGTATATTCCCAGGACAAATGAAAACATGTATCTACAGATAAACTTGTACACATCGTTTATTAGCAGCATTACTCATAATAGCCGAAAAGTGGAATCAACCCAAACGTCCATCAGCTGATGAACGGATGAACGAATTATAGTATCTTCATAAAAGGGAGTATTATTTAGCAATAAAAAGGTAGAAGTACTGATACACGATAATGTGGACAAACCCTGAAAACAGGCTAAGTGAAGAAGCCAGCCACAAAGGACACACCTACTGTGTGATTCCATTTAAACAGAATGTCCAGAACAGGCAAATTCTGTAGAGACAGAAAGTGGATCGGTAACTGGCTGCCTAGGCCTGGCGAAGTTGGGGGGAATGGGAGAGTGACTGCTGAAAATGTCCTAAAATTGTGGGAATGGTCATACAACCTTCTGAATATACTAGAAACCATTTATTTGTATACTCCAAATGCGTGAACTGTTTGGTATGTGGAATTTATAAAGCTGCTTTACAAAATTAACTCTGGGGAGTCATGGGGTCCATGCACTGTTTCTCCTACCGCCAAGCCTCCAGGTGTAATTAACTTGCTGTCAGGGCTGAGAACCTCCGCCCTCTGCCTCTGTTACTCTAGAGACTCCACGGGTCCCGGTGTAGGAGGCAGGTAGCTTGGCCGGTCGGCCCACTCCAGCTGAGGGTGTGGGGAAACCCTGGGGCTGGCTCCCCTCCACTTCTCCAGGGGAGAGAACCCTGCAGGGGAAGGGTGTCTGCCAGGATGACTGACTTGTCCACACGTCCCAAAGCCACAGCAGCTGTGGGGTTTCACATTGAATTCTGGCTCCAAGCATTTTAGAAAGAACTGCCTGTCTCCCTTGCAGAGAGCAATGATAGCAGTTTGGGGAACTGGGTGGCAGTTCTGCTCACTTCAACTTACTACACTTCGTCTCCACATTCTCCAGGTGATTTCTGACATATCTGTGGGTAGGGGGAAATGTCCCAAAGAACTAAACTGGGGTTAAGCATGCAAGAATTGGAAAGAAATGCCAAATCCAGATAACATCTGCCTCTCTGAACCTTAAAATGTAGTTGCCAAGAAAGAGGCCTTGTCTGCTTTCCTTACAATCACATTATATAAACAGTGAGGACGCAAGAGCTGATGACAGTGGCCATGTGGTAGCAGAGAGAGGACAGGACAAGAAGGACGCTGCCAGAACATTCTGCCTTGAAGGCCGTGAAGAGATGCTGCCTCTGCTCAGTTTAGTCTCTGCATGGAGCCAAAGGTGACACATTTTCTAAGGCTGAGGGATCTCTAAGGGACACGACAGAAATCTGAATTACTTTAAAGTTCTGCTATCAAAGGGGAAGAATTAGGAATCTCTTATTTTGGCAGCTAATTGCTGGATATGATGTTATTTGGGTTCCTGGCGGGCATAGGAAATAGGCTTCCCTCAAAATACTTGTCCCAGGAAAGGAAGTGCTGCCCCACTCACAGGTAATGACATAATCCTCAGAGCCAGATGCAGTCAACACACAAAAGAAGCAACCAGAAACAAGACTGTACCTGCCAAATATGCCCCTTGCTTCTTCTCCCAGGTCCGTGAATAAAAACTACAACTGGGCCCTGCCTGCCGACGCTGGCGTCTCCAGAAGACAGACGACACATCAGTGCAATTCCACACTTGGAAACCCTGCAAACCAACACCCTTCCCCGTGTGGTCTGCCTAAAACACTGAGTACAACCCACAAGCATTTCACATGGTGACCACTCTCTCTGGGTAAGTAAAGGAAAGCAGGTCGGTGGTCTTGGGACCATACACTAACAGAGGGAGAAAAGTCATCTACTGCAACCCTCATTCCAAATTCCTGTAGCTTGTCTTCAACAGTTGGAAATACGACTGCTGGCAAGTTTTTAAGGCAGCCCATTCCACTGGGGGAGGGCTTTAATTGTGAGGAAAGGCCTTTCTAAGCCAAGCTGAAATTGGCCTCTCCCTTTCTGTCTTCTGGAGAACCACAGAGACTGTGTGTTTTACGGCCATCTCTGTGGGTCCCCTCTGCTCTGGGGTAAACTCGGCCTCGAAGACAGAGACCAACTTGCTCCTCTCTGTATTCTCTCAGCTTGGTGACTGAAGTTGTGTAGTCTATAATTGTTCCATGAGAAGGACTGAACCTAACTCCTCTTCCACATGACAGTCCTTCAGGTACTGGACCAGGTAGAGAGCTGTGGTTCTCTCAGTGATTATGACAGAAACTGGTGTCTGATTCCTTTCCTATCTATATCATCCTCTTCTTGATCCCCTTCCTTTGTTAATTCTCTCTCAATGTGTGGGCTCGAAATGGATCCCAGTGCCCCCAGAAGAGTGCTACTATAAAGGAGGGGGGAAGGAGGACCATCCATAAACACAAAAGCCTTAAGAATTGGGGGTGTACCATAAATGAATAAAACCAGAGAGTACATGCCTCCCCCGAAGGGATTCCATTGCAAATTTTTCCAAATCAGTATGCCAGTCAAACACAGCACAATGCCTTAGGCTCACAGGCTGTCAGGGCTTGATGAACACATCTAAGGGCCCATCACTTCTTAGCACTCAGGTCACGATGGTCCTCCTCAGTCATATAGAATCCTCAATGTCCAAGCATGAACCACAGTTAAGGCACGTATCTCCAACCTTGAGCTTGAAGATACGATTTCTTTAACTGCAGTTCAAGACTACACATTTATCCTTCAAAATCCATTTTATTTCTTTTAGCAAGTCATCCCCAACTGTTGAAATCTTTTTTACTCAATTTGGCTTCCAAAACATTTGCTTTCCATCCCATTTCACATTATCTCTACCTTTGAAAATCACCTTTTCTGTGATTCCATTTTTTAAAAGGGTGTGGGGGAGGATCTTTCTTGCTGTTGTGGGGAACTATTATATTTACAATGCACATAATCATTCACTAGTATTCAGAAAGTGATAGGATTCTAAAAGTTCTCTCTATGAGGCAACCTAGGGGAAGCCATCATAGAAAATCTAGTCATTTGGATGGACAAATGTCATCAGCAGGAGTTAACCTGAGACAGAATGGCTCAGGATGATGGTGGCTGCCATTGGAACAATAGACCCAGCTACTAGCTTAGATGGTCAAGTAAAGCCAAGCTTTTCCTCCAAGAGAATTAGTCTTAAAAAGTTCCACTGAGTATGCTGTAGATGAACCAAATAGGAGTGAAGGCAGAATTTTTAGAGGTCTGGAGCCATAAAGCCTTCTAAGAAGGGCAAGGAGCCACCACCCAGTGAAGAGATTTCTGGGACCAATGATGCACTTTCCAAATAAAGCAATCACAAAGCTCTGGACAGTTGTAGGCTAAAAATTTATCATGACCCAGAGACAAGGTGTTATTATTCATGGAGCAGCCCTAGAATGGAGTGTGAATCCCACCAGACTGAGCAATCAAGAGACCCAAACCTCCCTTAGGGTAGAAATGTTTACAGTGGCTTGATCTACCTTCCAACAGAGATAATGAGGAAGAAAGTAAGTACTCTGTTCTTTCAGCCAGGGACTGGCAATTATATGAACCAGGTGTTGCCAGACCTTTCCATTTTCCAGAAAAGTCAGAAATCAAGATTTTTATATGAGATCACTTCAGCTATAAATTCTGGCAAATGGGGTGCCTGGGTGGCTCAGTTGGTTAAGTGTGGTTAAGTGTCCAGCTCTTGATTTTAGCTCAAGGTCATGGTCTCGGAGTCATGAGATCAAGCCCCACATCAGGCTCCATGCTCAGCAGGGAGTCTGCTGGAGATTCTGTCCCTCTTCCCCCCGCCCCTGCTCTCTTTCAAATAATCAATCAATCAATCAAAAATTCTGGCAAATAACTGAGATTTTATAGAATCACTGTCAGATCAGACAAAATATCTCTGGCCTGAGGGCCACCAGTTTGCAGCCTCAGGTTTAAGGGTTGTGCAAGGAAGTTTAAGCTACAAACTGGAAAATTCCATCTTGATTTTGTTGTCTCCTTCCACATGGCAACAACGTAGAGGTGGGGAAGCACCTGATTCTTTGAAAACTGAGTATCAGAACCTTCTAAACTCTTGAAAGCTTAAAAAGAAGCTGTACAGCAGACATGGCCAATGCCATGAGGACAAAATCCAGAAGCACTTATCATCTACAAGTATTGGTGGTTCACTCTAAATTTCATTGGCCCACTTGCAAGTGGGTTTAAACATTGAAGCTATAGGCAGAGAAGTGTGAATTCCAGCAGATCAGTTTCCTACAGCTGCTGTAACAAATTACCACAAATCTGATGGCTTAAAACACAAATTTATTCCCTTACAATTCCGGAGATCAGAAGTCTAAAATCAGCCTCCCTGTCGTAAAGTCAAGGTGTGGGCAGGGCTATTTTCTTCTGGAGGCTGAGGGGAAAATCTCTTTCCTTGTCTTTCCCAATTTCTAGAACTTGCCTGCATCCCTTGGTCCCTTCTTCACATCATTCTAACCTCTTGCTTCCTTCATCACATCCCCTACAACTCCTCTGTAGTCAAATCTCCCCCTGTGTCTTCTTCTTATAAGGACACTTATTACTTTTAGGGCCCACCCGGATGATTCAGGATGATCTCCCCATCTCAAGATCCTTAAATTAATCACACCCGCACAGTCCTTTGTGCTATATAAGGCATCATTCACAGGTTCCAGGAATTAGGACTTCGATATCTTTGGGGGTCATTATTCAACCTCCCATACCAAGAGAACCAGACTTACTCAGTTTCTTGCAGATACATCTGAAAGAGTTAAATTAATCTGGATCCTTTTTCTCCAGATTAATCTAGATTAGTCCAAAAGAGAAACAGCACCTCCCCATCGGACCTTTATAGCATCAAATGAGACTAGGTAAGTAAAGCACACTGCTTGGCCCATGACATGCCCTCAATAAATGTTCACTAGGACTTAATAGTAAGACCTGCATTTTACAGCAAAGAATATTAAGATTTAAGAAGACACTGAGTTATCTGCCCAAAGTCAGAGAGATGGCAAGTGGCAGAGATGGGGTTTGAGTCCGGGTCAGCACAGCTCTCTTCCTTCAAAACTAGCTAGACAATTCTGGTGGAATAACCCCATCCTGGGTTCACTTCTATCATCAAGACCCTTGACTAATTCCCAGCTCTTTTTTCTAGTGGCATGAATGAAATTAGGCTTGCTGAAGGTTTAAAAATGTCTTGGGAGTGGGTAGGATAAGAGAAGGGGAGCAATCATGAGGAACAAGTCAAGATACTCACTCTTCAGGACACTCAAGCTTCTGCTCTGAGGCCCAACATTCATTTTGGTTTAAGGAAAGCACAAAGCTAGCTGATGGAAATGGCCTGCTTACATGCGACAGAGCAGCAATCAAAACTGAGCACAATTTTTACAAAAAAAAAAAAGAAAAATTCTTTCCACCTAACTGGGAAAATAAACTGAGCAGAAACAGTTATCAGTAGATCCTATGCTGCGTCATTCCTGGTGGTGGTGTTGGCTGCCCATTTTCCTAAACAGCTTGAGGATCCATAAAAATGTATCCTGAGAAAGTTTGCTTTTCCCAGACAGCTTTAAAATACATAAACACATGTCCTTAGAAAGTTTGCAAAAAAGAGAAGAATGTCCCTCATATAACACAAATTATGAGCCCTCTTCATCCTAAAAACTTGTACATTGAGGTTTGGCCCAGAAAAAAACTTGATGTTAGAAGAGTAGCTTCTCTAGAAATGATTAATTTTGATATTCCACAGGCACAAGAAGATTAATAAAAAGGAATTGAGGTTTTACAGATGAGGAAAACCAGAGCTGCCCTGAAATCCCTTATCAACAGAAGAGGAAGAAGAAAGAAAGAAAGAAAAAAGAAAAGAGAAAGAAGGCAATTAGCATTTGATACAAATATTCAAAAAGGGGAAACCTCCACCTGTGACTTCTCTCTCCCACCTCTAGTCCTTGGCCAGGTGGGCATCCCCCCCTTTCACCTCTGTCTTCTCACCTCTGCAGAGTTAATCAGGTTGAAGGAAAGCACCTGGGAGAACTTCAAACTCTTGCATATCCAGAAAATGGAATTTACCCATCAACCCCTCTTCTCTGTCCATCCTTAATACTCAGGCTATATATATGAGACGCTTAAATACTTGATTCCTTTTGGTGTTGAAAATACACTTTGCTGCAAGTCTTGAGAACCATCACCCCTGTCTAGTGGGCCACTTTTGAGGGAAAAGGATACTGGAACCGTGTTCAAAGAGTGTGCATCCTTAAAGGTTAAACACAAGAGAGGAGGCTAAACACACCAATCTTGCTAAAAAAAAAAAACCCAAATCTAAGCAAGCTTCCAGATCTAACTACCTATTTATAGGCAACACAGGGGATGGAAACCCGAAGTTAAAATGCTGTGAGAGCAATCTGCCGAAACCAGATTGGAAGATATTCTACTGGCCAAACGACTTGCTGTCTCCAACTTACCAGTAACATGAGAAAAAAAAAAAAAGAGGAGTTAGGGGTGAGAAGGACAGTTATAGCATAAAAGAGACTTAAGAGAGGACAACCAACAAAATAAAACCAAGTTCCCTGTAGCCAGAGTATTTTCAGAAGTCACTTTCATATCCACTTAGAAGATCTGACTCGGGAAAATGAATATACATTAAATTCTCTTTCTGCACAAAATCAGAGGTGGTGGCAACCTAGCCACAATCACCTCGAGCTCAACATGAAGGCTATTTTTATTCTCTGCCTGAATGTGATGTGCTAAGGGCAATATTTAAATAAAATTCTGCACAGACATCATCAGCAAGGCTTTCTAGCCATTCTCTTTTCTTTGTGTAATTTCATCATTTATAGTGGGAATATAACAAATCAATGGGAATATATAAAAGCCAAAGGAACATATTCTGTTCCTGAGAATATACAAAAGATGCAGTTTCTTTTATGAATCCAGCCCAGAACCTAGAACTTAAAAATGAATCAACCAAGTTAAATTTGATTGAGCTTAAAAAACAAAAACAATAATATAAGTAATGTCTGCAGTCTGATAGTTCACGGTATAAAATTCCTCCGGAAGTATAGTCTACAGAAAACAACCAGCTATTTTTTTACTCAAAAAATCTGAGTCTTCCTCCTCCCCTCAGGTGTTTCATTTCAGTTCAGATCTCAAGAAAAAGATGCATTTTTGACTTTTAACAAAAACCTAATCTATCTTGTGTCACTTTCAATTAAAAAGTATACTATGATAACTCTAACTATTGTACCTTTTAATAAGTGCTTTTCTCGTGAGCATTAGAAAGAAGGCTTCTCTGCACCATCCTTCATTTATTCTCTCTCCAGGTATCATACATCCCTATGGGCAAACAGCTCCAAAGTTATCTGGAGGGGAAGAGGACTCACGCCATTTTTACTAACTTTGATTTATTTATTTATTTTTAAAGATTTTTATTTATTTATTTATTTATTTACTTATTTGAGAGAGAGAGAGTAAGCAGGAGGGAGAGGGAGACAGAAATCAAAGCAGACTCAACACTGAGCAACACAGAGCCTGATGTGGGGCTGGATCCCACAATTGCAAAATCATGACCTAAGCTGAAACCAAGAGCCAGACACCTAATGGACTGAGCCACCTGGACACCCCCTAACTTTGGCTATTTTAATTCTCTACTGAGTCTCTCTTGTGCTGCCCACTCCACATCCATCCCACCTTCCTCTGGAAACACGGCCCTTTCCCTTTCCACTTTTCTTCTAATCCCGCCCTCAGATTCCAGGGGTAAGGACATGCTCAGGATGTGGCCAATCAGATCACTGAATTCTCCAACCACATGACCCAACCCAGGCCAGTCAGAGCCTTCCCTGGGTCTTTTGTTGAAGAATCAATAGAGAGGTATTCTTGTCAGGCCGTAGATGCCCAGAACCAGAGCTATTTTTGTTACAATGGAGAGAGCCTGTCTGGGAAGGCAGCCAGCACAGAAAACAGCAGAGGCAAGAGACAATGAAACAGTGTTCTAATGACATCGTCTGAGCCCCTGAATCCAGACATGGGGTTTTAAAATACAATACAGTTAAGTTACCAAATTTAAATTTCCCCTTTGACCTATGCCAGTTCAACGGGCGTTCTACCACCTACTATAGAAAAAGTCTTGATCCATACCTAATCTAGCAATTACCCAAAAGTCACTGGATTTATTTCTTCAGGGAATTTCTCAAAACACGGTATCTATAAATGAGTACTGGTCCCTTCAAAGTATTACCTTCTGGAAGACACCTCCTGGTTCTAACAATGCTATCATTACCAAAACCTAGTCTGTATTCCTCTTTTGAAAGCTTCTTTATAGTCATGGCTCCTATGTCTTCGTCTTCACTTCACTTCTCACGCAACCTGGTCATCGGCTGCTGTTTAACAGGGGACACGGGCTGGATGGTTAACAGCCTGACAACAATGCTTGTATAAATCAGCCCTTATGAACCATCGAGACTTCCTCACCACTTGAAATGGTACACAAACCTCCTCCAAGTGACATTTTCCCTCCTATTTAACATTCAGAGCAGAGCTAAGAGATATTTTAAATATTTAAATCCAGTTTCTCAGGGCGCCTGGGTGGCTCAGTCGTTAGGCGTCTGCCTTCGGCTCAGGTCATGATCCCAGAGTCCTGGGATCGAGCCCCCATGTCCATGTCAGGTTCTCTGCTCACCAGGAAGCCTGCTTCTCCCTCTCCCACTCCCCCTTCTTGTGTTCCCTCTCTAGCTGTGTTTCTCCCTGTCAAATAAATGAATAAAACCTTTAAAAAAATAAATCCAGTTTCTCACAACAGTTTGGAGAGAACATAGTCCAAAAACTCCACAATTTTACTGACCCCTACCACTTGGAAGATGATTTTTCAGCATGACTTTCATTCCTGCTTCAACACACACACACACACACACACACACACACACAGGAACTGTATTTTCATAGACCATCTCAATAAGACTATATAAGAAATCTCTGGATCTCTCCTTACATGTGTCTGGTATTGAGGTGATGGTTTATCATAATCCCAATTTCATCTAACTCACTGGGTTCGCTGTTCTCACAGACTTGGCTCTCTGGCCGGAAACTGCTGCTAGCTACCAAGAACATCTGTCGCAGATCCACATGAGACAAGCCCTGCCCAGGAAAGATGGAGCAGGGGCTTTGCAGCCCGGATTCCTAAAGGCTCCTACGCAGCTTGCTTGCACACTCTTGAATCTGAAAAAGTTTACTCAACTATGCTCAAATAAATTTAAAAAAAAAAAAAAAAAAAAACTGTCCTCCCTAAAACACCAGGATCAAGCACGGGGGCTCTTAAGATTAAGATGTCCCCTGCTTCTCCAGTTGAAACGGAGGCTTGCAGGTGTGAAGGCTGTGTGCCTAATCATCTTTTCCACAGGTCCCACCCTCCAAACGAATGTTAGTAACACCACAAAGTATTTCAAGGTGAAGACACAAAGGAAAATCCTTGTAACATATTCATGGAATCACACTCATCCTCAAAGAAATTTTGAAGTCAGAGGCATTATTGCTAAAAAGTTCTGAAAAGGAAGAAATTCAAAATGGAGACATCTGACACAGAACAAGACTTGAAAAAAATGTTCAGGAATGCCATCCACGTTCTTTTATTCTATTTTTTTTTAAGATTTACTTATTTATTTTAGAGAGAGTAGGGGGAGGGGCAGAGGGAGAGGGAGAAAGAAACCCAAGCAGTCTTGGCCCTGAGCTCAGGGCCTCATGCGGGGCTCGATCTCATGACCCTGAGATCAGACCTGAGCTGAAACCGAGAGTTGGATGCTTAACTGACTGCACCACCCAGGCACCCCTGTTATCTACGTTCTTGAAGAAAGGGTTAGCTCTTTTTTCCAAAAGTCAATCTTCTCCAAAATTAATTTTTAAACCTGATGCAATCCCCTCAAAATTCTAATTAAGACTTAAAAAATAAACTTGTTATTTTAGAATTGTTTTAGATTTACAGAAAAATTTCTAAGATAATATAGACAGTTACCATATATCTCATGCCCAGGTTCCTCTCTTACTCACATCTCACTCACAAATGCACAAATGAGTGCATTTGTCACAATTAACAAACCAATACTGACAAAGACTTTCTTTTTTCTTTTATTTTGTTTTTAGAGAGAGAGAGTGCCTGTGCATGAGCAAGGGTGGTGAGGAGCAGAGGGAGAGGGAGAGAGAGAATCTTAAGAAGGCTCCACGCCCAGTGTGAAGCCAGATGGTGCTGAGATCATGACCTGAACCAAAATCAAGTCAGACGCTTAACCAACTGAGCCACCCAAGCACCCCAATAAAGACTTTCTTTGAAATCAACAAGATGAATCTAAAAGTCATCTTGAAGAATGAACAAGAGATAATAGCCAGAATTAGTTTGAAAAAAGAAATACAATGCTAGGAAACTTTTCTATCAGATATTTAAACAATCTATAAAATTAGAGCTCAAGAAAATAGCCTGATACTTGGCAAAAAGAACCAGACTGATCAAAAGAAGAGGGTAAAGCATCTAGAAATGGACCCAAGGAATTTGATAGGTTCCAAGGATTGATAAAGGAAATATTTGAAGTTAATGATGAAAGACTGGATTATTCAATATAGTTTGGGGATACTGGCTAGTCCTCTAGAAACAAATCAAGGTGGAATCAAATTGCCAAATAAATTCAAGATGAACTAAATGTTTAAATATAAAAAGTAATTTTAAAAATATACCAAGAAATACCAATAAATAAGTAAATTTTTTTTTAAATCTTTTTAGACACGATACTAAGGCCAAAAACTTGAAACCATAAAACAAAAACTGATCACTTTTACTATAAAAGTAGAAATTTCTGACAGGAAAAGACAAAACCATTAAGAGTCAAAATAAAATCAGAGAAAATACTTGCAGTACATAGGACAACCAAAGGGTTAATATCCTTATAAACAAAGAGCCCTTGCAGCTCAACAGTTATTGGATGACCTATCCCAGCTCTTAGCTACCCAGTGGCCAGTTACCCATGGAGCCTCTTCTCTCTCAAGGACAGTGTTCCAGCATATTCTATCCTCTCCCACCCACTTTTTCCCTCTTCTTGATCATTCTCATCAGTAAACAAAAAGGCAGGTATTTCTCTCTAAATATAAGTAAACAAAGCAAAACACTAAGAAACCACCTTCTCCTGACATTCTATCCTCATTGAGCTAGAACCCCATTTCTTTGCTCCTTTTTGCAGCAAAACTCCATGCAAGCGTCTTTGTACAAGTGCCTCCAGTTTATCCCCTCATAGGATCTCTTAAACCCATCTCTATCAGGCTTTCCCCCTCTCCCTCTAATCTTCCCAGAGACAACTACAGTTACTAGTTCGGTCAATGTTTCCAGGAGTTTCTCTCTGCGGATATAAACACATCCTAATAAAAATTAGTGATCACTGGGTGGTAAGGTAACAGATACCTCTTTTCCTTTATGATGTTTTGGGACTGGTTTGATGTTTTAAATACATAGTAAGCCTGTGTTACTTTTATAATCAAGGGGGTAAGAGTTGTTTTCATTTTGATAAAGTCACCATCTTAGCCTTAGGAACATTATATTTGTGGCTTTGCTTTTAAAATAAAAAGTTAGAGGGCGCCTGGGTGGCTCAGTCAGCTAAGTGTCTGCCTTCGGCTCAGGTCACGATCCCGGGGTCCTGGGATGAAGTCAGGCATTGGGTTCCCTGCTCAGTGGGGAGTCTGCTTCTCCCTCTCCCTCTACCCCTCCCCCCTGCTTGTGTTCTCTCTCAAATAAAAAAAATTCTTTAAAAAAAATAAACAAAAATAAAGAGTTAAAAATAAAGCTAGAGTAAATGAACTTTTTCAATTTTAATAAGAAAAAAAACCTACTCAAATATGCAACAGACCCTCAATTCAGAGAAGTGTTTATACAGATGACTTTTTACTAGTGTAGCTTCCATGTCAATATTTTCCTAGCTGGAGGTTATGATTTTTTTCTTGGGTAAATAATAGGAAGAAGGATTCATGGTGAGTAGAGGGTCTCAGAAGGGTACAAGATGGGATCACAGACATGAGAGGTGCAAAATATTCCTTTAGGTCATGAAAGACATCCGCCACACACCTATTATACTTCTCCCCCCTCCAACACACACACACACACACACACACACACACAAACACCTTTATCAATAGGCTAGAACCCTACTTCATCTTTCTGTGCTGAGTCCATCATCCTCCTCACATCCATCTTGGTCCCTTCACCACCACCTTCTTGGTCTCTTTGTATTTCTGATCTGAACAAACCTGTCATTTCCCTTCACCTTTACAAGATGAAAATGACTCCTTGCTTAAAAATAAATAGAGACATAGTGTAGAGATGATGTCTATAAAGGCCAAAGTAGTTTTTTAAATGAAATATTTTTTAACAAGTTAAGAATATTTTCAAAACACCCTCTTGATAGTTGAAATACAGAACTTGACAATGGCTTACAGAAGTTGAAGCCCAATTATTTGCTATAGAAAAGAAAAGGACACAAATGTACACGTATGCATAGAAAAAGATCTAGGGACTCCTGGGTGACTCAGCTGGTTAAGTGTCCGACTCCTGATTTTGGTTCAGGTCCTGGTATCAGGGTTGTGAGATGGAGCCCTGCTTTGGGTGCTGGCATGGAGCCTGCTTTGGATTCTCTCTCTCCCTCTGCCCCTCACCATGCACCCCCCAAAAAGAAAAAAGTCTAAGTGTATGCAACATAATATTAACAGTAATTTCGTCTGAACTACCGGGGGAGGGGGGGAGTTTCCTTCCCTGTATAGTTGTATTTTCTAGGTGTTCTATAATTTATATGATTACTTAAATAATTTAAAAAGTTACATATATTAATTGAATACATGCCCAAAGAGAAAAGGGTGGGAAAGGTGAACAGCCAAGGAGAGTTGAAACAAGTAGCATGGAAGTGAGAACTGAGGGCAAAGAAATTAAGTCCACTCCAGATGCGAGGAACAGGAGACACAGATCAAAATCAGTCTCCATCCCCACCCTGCCAACCCAGGAGTCCCATGTTTGTCTTGGCAGTATGGCTAACAGATCTAAGCGGAATCCAAGGGATGACAAAGAACTACTTTCCTGGCATAAAGGTAACCATTTTTTTTTTTTTAAGATTTTATTTATTTATTTATTTATTGGAGAGAAAGAGAGAGAGACAGAGAAACAGCATGAGAGGGGAGAGGGTCAGAGGGAGAAGCAGGCTCCCCGCTGAGCCGGGAGCCCGATGTGGGACTCGATCCCAGGACTCCGGGATCATGACCTGAGCCGAAGGCAGTTGCTTAACCAAGGGAGCCACCCAGGTGCCCCTAAAGGTAACCATTTTTAAAAGGAGAAATTAACAAAGTTTTGCTGGGGGTGGAGCTGGAGGATTTCACTCAGGAATGCTGATATTCACAGAACTATTTCTCTCCACCTTTGCTCTGCATCCCAAGCTCCAGGAGCCACTTAAAAGCAGGCTATCTATTTTCAAGAAGTAAATCTCTTGGACGAATACCTTATGTTTATGAGCTGGAATGGGAAGGTGCTGGGCTGTGTATTGGAACTCCCAGCCAGAGAAGACAGTTATCTCTTTTGGCACAGGTTCTCAGGGATGAGACCATGTCTAGCGGGGATTTTCTCCAGATTCGACAGCCTTGGCCCTACCAAAACGCGCAGCTTTGTTTTCACCATACATCACTCATCGTGAGTCTTTCGTTTTTCCTTTCAACCATCCACAGGTCAAATACTGTGTGTTCCCAACAGTCTGTGAACTTCTTGGACCAGCAAAGGGACATTCATTCTGCTCAGCACTCCTTTAACATTTCTATTGTGTTCGATTTCCCACTCCCCCTGCCCAACTCCCCAGAGAATAACTTCTTCCTTGTTTTAATAACTTGGACCACAGTCAAGGTTGATGTGTTACTCCATTTTGCAGGATATTTTCTTCAGAAGAGACAAAACAGAGACTAACGGAGTAGCTGCGGCTTGTGAGCAGATTTAGGAAATCAGTGGCCGTTAAGAACACACAGGAAAGGCTTTTAAAGAAATAAAAATCAGGCAATGAATGCAAAAGCACCATAAACAGAATTATTCATAAAGGTGGACTAATGCTTAGAAGGAATCCCTGACAATTTTCTCTCCCAGTGACCCACTTAAAAAATCTAGTTTCATTTGTGAGTGATGAAAAGGGTCAGAGTTAAGAAAGTGGGTTCATAAAGTACCTTCTCTGACTTAAGCTGAAATATAATACTCTCCCATTTGAGGTCATAAAAGTAGTTCTGATCCCAATGGGCACACAGAGATCAGAAAATGAATAGAAGAGGAGAGAGGAGTAAATCAGGGGCTAAAGTATCTCTTCCTCCCCATTATATCATGTTTTCATCTCATCTTGCCCATGCTCTCCCTAAAAATCCCATCCCCACCCATTGTAATAACACCGCTCCCTGACATCTAATGAAAGATGTCTCCACGGACCTGCTTAGGACACAAGGAAAAAACCCGATTCTTTTTTAAGTAAAATTTTTGAGGAAAAAAGACATGAACAAATATTTAATGGGGGTTTATCTGAAGCTCATGATCTTTTTAATAAAAAAAATTGGGATAATGTCTCATTTTTATGAATGATATGGAAATTATCTTTTTTCTCCAAAACATGAGGCAAACCTCCAGTTTTTCTGTTCTATATCTACTGTGTCACCATGATTTTTCTTACCATTGACTTCAAATAGTATCAAGACACTAGCTATGGATTTAAGTTAAAAAAAAAAAAGCTATCTTTCTTCATGGAATATTTTTACTCAAATATATTTTCCATATTAACAGCGTTTTCATACCATGACAAAAGGAAGTGAATATGGCATCAGAGAGAAGGATGACGCCTACCCAGATTGTGTCTCCCCTGGAGAAGAGCCCAATTTTCTACTGGAATAACAGATTCAACTGAATTCAGTTCTAGGAAGTTCAGGAGCTTGGAGGAAAGAGCTAAGGATCAGCCATTTTTAAGAGCCATAAGAGAGGCAGACTGTGGGTCATGACACATCAGTGTGTTGTAATGTCAATCTCCACATCACAACAAGCATTTTATAGTTCACACTGGCTCAGCGAAGAGCCTGCTTCTCCCTCTCCCTCTGCTGCTCCCCCTGCTTATGCACTCACGTGCTCTTTCTCTCTCTCTGTCAAATGAATAAATAAAATCTTTAAAAATAAATAAATAAAAAATAAAGTTCACGTTGCTATGTGAACTTGGATTAGGTGGCTTAGTCTCTCCACCCTCCTCATCTGAAAGATGGACATACCCTAGTATCCTAGGATAGTCACGAGGTCAAAGGAGAAAACATACGTAAAGCCCCTTACACAGGGCCCAATAATGTTAGCATCCACCCTTAGATAAATTGTCAAATCATAAATGGAAGCAGACATTAGTTGACTTACAATACATTCTAAAGGGATAAATCTGCTGCCTGAGAGAAGATGTTAGTAAATTATACAATTGCAACCTTGTTCTCCAAAGAGTTGCTCTTCTGTAGGACTACCTACTGGAGACATTTTATCCTTTTCATTCAGCTTTCTGAATAAAAATAGTATTCAAGAAATACATTTTGGTTTCAGAAATCCTTTTCCAAAATGTAAGCACCAGACTAATAAAAACTCTTCTAGTTTCTTTCTTCCTTAAAGTGGATTGAACAAAACAAACTATTCACATTTTGTGCTTTATCTTCACAATACAACTTCTGATTCCTCAGCAAGTGACTAATATCATGTGTCTAAAGACCTTAAAAGGTATCAAAATTATCTCAACTATGGAAAGACTCAGAATCAAACACATGCCAAGATTCTGTATCTGTAATTTTTGTAATTAAGCAAACAAACCTTGTACTCCAACATGAAGAAATTTTAAAAATTGAAACATACTACTCACTTCACAATCAAGTTATATCTGCTCTTGGCATTTAATGTGGAGACAGTTTCTGAATTCTGAGAAGAAGAGAGAGAAGAAAAGGAAGGGATCCAGAAAGAAAGGGTAAGAGCAAGAAGCCAAGAAACATCAGACAAGTTGAGAGTAGGTAGAAAGACAAAATGCTGAAATTGTCAGCAGCCCCTTGGACGCAAGTGTGGAGAGAAAAAATTCATATCAACAGGCTTTTTGGGTCTAGAGAGAGGAAGCTGAGATTTGGATAAAATAGCAGAAAAAATGGGAGCTGGTGGTGGAAAGAAGGATCTAACAGTAAGTCCTGGAAGATTGAAAAACAACTCTGCTGATCACTGAAGGATGATACAAAAGCCAGGACTGAGCCAACAAAAGAAAGAAGGATGAGAAGAAGGAGACCAATTCTGGTGTTCATGCAGAGAAAATAAAGTCAAAAGAAATAGCTACAGAAATGTCCCAGGGTGCAGCCTATAGGGCTGCGGAAGGCACAGATGTTTGAGAACAACAACAAAAAAGTTTTTGTAAGAATTCTGTCCACAGATTTGAGGTAAAAATTAAGTTCTCCCTGAGAGATTTAAAAGCAAATAGAGAAAAAGCAAGTTATAGATGCCTGAAAGATTTGACTGATCTAACAGGAAGATGTATAATACCACAAATTTAGTGTTTGGTAAAACATTCCAGAGGAAATGAGCAGGACTCCTAGTACATCGTTGTAAAAACTGTCTTCTAGGAGTATGTTGATGAGAAATGTCACCACCTCCGTTTTTGCCCACAATATGTCTACAACAAATAAGAGGCAGAGAGGGAGAGAGGGAAAGAGAGAGAGAGAGGGAGGGAGAGATCCTTCCCATCCCATTGCACCAACTGCTACCCTGATTACCCACTGTCAATGCTAACTCCTGCATCGCCCCAGGCGCCAGTCAACAAGGCCTACATCATTGGCTTTGCCATCATCGTATCATCCACTCACTTGCTCTGCCCTTCTGTCCATTTCACTGAGCTGGAGCTCCCAGCAGCAACTCTAGAAGAGAAGAAGAGGTGGGGAATGGGGACTGGAGCATGCGTGGCTCTCGCAAGCTCCCAGATCCCAGAATCCAATGAGAAGCCACTAATACACAGAGATGTGAAGCTAGTTGTCTCGTCCAGAGTGTTGGACTTAGTCTCCAGTGCCACTGGGTGGAAGGCACCATAGGGAGGCTGGAAAGAGCCTCTGCTTTGGAATTAGATCCAGGCTTGGAATCCCACCTCTACCACTTAATATGATGTGAACTTGGGAAGTGACTTAACTTTCTGAGCTTGATTTGCTTATTTGTAGAAAACAGGGTAACCATACCTAAGCCTTACAGTATTGTTAGGAAGAGTAAGTGAGGGGACTGAGAAAAGCACCTGCTACAATTACGGGGACGTCACTGGAGTCATATCCTAATGCCCATTGACTCAGACTTGAGAAAGCGAACAGTGAGTTCTTGTACTGTTGAAAGCAAGTCCCACCTGTTTGCCTTTTAAAATTTCCAGGTGCAAAGAATCTCCCCTGCCTATGTTGTGTTCTCCCCGTTGTGACTGTCTACAGAGCATGAAGAAAACCCGTTGGTACAACCGGGTATGAGCACATCTGACTCAAAAGTGTCCCAATCAGCACTCAAATATGAATTTGGATCCCGGGCATTATAAACTGAAAGTATTTCTCGACAAGATAATGTAATAGTTAACATCTGTGATATCAGTAGCAAAACAAACATTAAATGAGGTTGAACTGACACAGTTTTGAAGAACTCTAAAACACTCAATAAGTAAAGGCCAAATTACTTTTTCTCAATAGTCTCAACTCCCTTGTTCCGGACACACACAAAAATCCCCTATTTATATTCCTGAAAATTTAATACTGAATGCAACCCACCAACTGGGGGAAGGAGGAAAGCAGCTTAGTTCTACAGAGAGCCATGACTATTTTTCTAAAACTGCATTTTCTTCGTGAGTTATAAGCGCCTTTAAAATGGTTCGAACAGGTGTATGTTTTTTTTTGAAGGGCAATGGAACAGAGAAAACCTTACCCCTTTAAAGTGGCTCCTAAGTTCATCTGATTCCAGGTCATGCATTCAAGCTGGGAGGTCATTTGGTATAAATTGTCACTGTTAGAAAAACATCCAGAATTAGAAACACATAACTACAAAGAAATATACAATTATTTCTTCAAAAAGCAATGGGTTTTACCTTTTCTTTGCAGCGAAAGCCTCCGTGTTTTCCAAAATGACAGAATATTGTGAGTCTGAAATGATTTTCATTTCATCCCACTGATTCCTGCACAGTTAGTTATTCACTTCACACAGAGCAGGAAGGATGTGAGAGTAATCTGGAAGCCTTTAAAAAAACCTTAGTATAGCAAACACTGAAGTTTCTGAAAAGGTATTAAACCTTTCAGGGGAAGAGGCTAAAGGGAATGGAACCCTTAAAAGGCAACACAGGTTGGATAACTCAACATTAAAGTTAAAAGCCTGGAGCTGAAAGTAAAAAGACTGCAGATTAATTATTCGTGAAAAGGCCATTAAGTTGTTTTAATCAAAAGGACATGTATCATGTGGATTATGAGGGTCTGAAAAGTCAAAGAGTGATGGGTGGTGGATGGTCTAATACTCAAGGATGTGACAAGCAAAGGAAAGAGGATGGTAAAGTCTATGCACAACTGAAGGAATTCCTCTTTGGAAATTGTATAATCCTGGTACAAGTCGAATGGAGTTTAAAAAAAAAAAAGCCCCAGCCCCAGTTCTATCAAGCTCTAAGAAGGAAAAATAATGGATGATCATTTACATTAAGACCCCAAAGGAGAAAGTACACTACATGTAAACCAACCAAAAGTTGTTTTCTCCTCTCCTCTTATATTTATCTCATTCCTAGAAAAGCAGCACATAAATCAATTAGCAGAAAACTCCTTAATTACCAAGCTCTATGGGGAAGACATTCAGTCCTGAACTGAAATGGTTAATTATGAAATTTGAGACCCAAGAGATGGATGGGCTGTCTTCAAACCCTTGGTCTAAACACATTACAGAGGAATACCTTTCCTCTGCCTTCATGGAAGCAGAGAAAGAGAGCAGCTTGCAACATCTAACATGCGATATCAGACCCCAAACCTAGAAATCTCCATCTTGTGGTGGCATGCCTTCGGATTGCTTCCTCGGGCAGAGGCAACACCCAATTTTAATTAAGAGAAGGTTTTGTCAGGCCAGCCAAACTGGGAACTTGTGGAGAGGACAAGGAAATCACGGCAACTCGGGATAAATGGATGCTGTGCTCCTTCTAGGCATAGCTTGATAAATCATGGCAGAGTGCCTCTGACGTTCGTATAATCACTCTGAAAGTGATCTGGAACTCCTTCGTGGCGGGCACACAGGATAAGGAGAAAATCAGATTCCAGGACGGAATTTTACGTATGAAATGTGAAGTGACTCCAAGCTCGAAGTATGGTGTCCTTTCATTAGTCAGTGTGTATCTGGACCCCATCATTCATCCTCAGGTCTGACTGGCTATTATGCTACTACAATATCCTACATATCAATGAAAAAAAAATGATTAGTTTCTCCTGCAGCTTCTCTATTTGCACTAGCGGCCCGTGCTGGTCCGTGCCACTACGTTTCGCAATTCCACAAATTCTTGCTGTAAGGCCGATGTAATTAATTTCTGAAGGACCCCCAATTTTTATTAGAAGTGCCAGCCCTGCTGCATTTAACACAGAAGAGTTTCTTGAACTTTCTTTGGGCTGACAGCTCATTAATAAGCAGCCTCCTCCACAATCTCTACTGGTTTTTGTTCTCTCGCGCCTTTTCATCAAGCAATCCATTTATTAATCTTGCCATTAATCTCAGCCAACAGGCATTGTATTCCCCAGGCAGCTCTGTATTTTTGTCACTGATTTTTAAAAAATTGTTCACCAACTAAAATCACTCAGCTCCGGTTGACAATTTTCCGAGGCCCTATTGAGATGTGGGATCTTTCTGAAATTATTTCATCCTTGAATAAGACTAAGATCATAATTTTCAACAGGGCCGATGAGAAGTAAGATGAGGGACAGAGTTTGTGCACATGGGTCAGTGAGTGCCAAATATCTAACTTTGTGATTTAGGAATTTTCTCACAGACTTAAAGAATAGTCCAGTAGATTCCTAAGGGTCTCTATAAGGAAGTACCCCAAAGAGAAAGTATTTTTAGGGCCATTTTCTCAGCCCCCAGAAAGCAAACTTTCTCAAATATACTGTCTATGTCTTACATACATGTATCTTCCTAGTGTGTGCTTAACAAATATTCTATACTGCACAATATGAGAGCTACTGCTCAGACACAGTTCTTGAGCACTTGAAATATGGCTAGTGCCATACACTGAAATAAGATTTTGACTATTTTTAAAAAGATTTTATGTATTTATTTGACAGAGAGAAAGAGAGAGGACGAGCTGGGGGAGGGGCAGAGAAGCAGACTCCCCACTGAGCACAGAGATGAACATGGGGCTTGATCCCAGGACCCTGGGATCATGACCTGAGCCAAAGTCAGATGCTTAACCGACTGAGCCACCTAGGCACCCCAAAATTTTGACTATTTAAAAATAGAATTTTAAAAATTAATTTCACTGTCTTATTTTTTTAATGCAGCTACTAACAAATTCCAAATTATATATATATATATATGGGCTTGCATTGGTTTTATTGGACAGCACTGCTCTATAAGTTTTAGGACCTTGAGCCAATCAGTTCAGTTCTCTGTACCTCAGTTTTCTCATCTGCCAAATGGAAATCTTTTTTATTTTATTTTATTTTATTTATTTTTTGACAGAGAGAGACACAGCGAGAGAGGGAACACAAGCAGGTGGAGTGAGAGAGGGAGAAGCAGGCTTCCCGCCAAGCAGGGAGCCCAATGCGGGGCTCAATCCCAGGACCCTGGGATCATGACCTGAGCCGAAGGCAGACGCTTAACGACTGAGCCACCCAGGTGCTCCTGCCAAATGGAAATCTTAATCTCAATCAGTCTAACTTTACAGGAATATTGTAAAGCCCTAAAAGTAGCTCTTTGATAATATAATATCAGATAATACATTTTAGATATGTATCAGATAATATATTTTAATTTTTTCTAATCTATCAAATTTTGCACAGTACTTTTCACACATCCTCAATATGCCCCACAACTTTGCGAGGCAGGTATGGTTATGATCCCCATTTATCAGAGGACGACTGGGGCTCAGGGAAGTGCCTGGCGCCTGCTTGCCTGATACCCCCGCCCCACCTGCCGCACCCCTCTGAAGGCATCCTGCATCATTTGGCCTCCCAGGTCATCCTCTACTACTTAAAGAACAGTAGTCATAACGTAACAATAATACAGACAAGTCTGGAGGTGAAAGAGAACACGCTCCAGGAAGCAAGGTGACCTTCTCTGTCTCCAGAAAGTTCTAAGATGCAAGATGCCCGACATATCCTTTTCAGCTAACTAAGAATAGTATGCCAAGATCACAGGAGGAGCTCCACTTCTTGTTTTAGTGGTCCTGATAGCTCAGCTTGCAAATTCTCGTGAGGGGAGAGAAGATGGGAAGGGTGATAGGGCAGACGGACTTTTGGAAAATCTCCAAGCTACGAATAGGTTTCCTGAGTTCCGTGATAGGATCAGCGCACCATTTTAACCACATCCTGCCTTCTTGCTGGCTGGGGTTCTTCGGGGTCCCGGCCAGTCAGCTTGGCTGGCACAACCTCTTCACTGGAAGTCAGTGACAGCATGACAGCAACTGCTGTCGGGGAGGAGACAGAACGTGAACCCAAGCTAAAAATACTGGGCCCGAGCATGCTCCAGCTCTGATCGCTTTGGGCAATCGGTCAACACCCAGCTTTCATCACGAAAACCCACAAAAAGAGGCAGCACTGGTCCAGGAATATATGGCCTCTGACAAATAAAGCATCTAATTATTAAGTAACCACTGTAGGTGTCGACCACTTCATTCCCAGAGGAGATCAGATAAGCAGGTGGTTTGGCTCAAAGCAAACCACAGTGGTCACGTAGGCATTTCAGTTCCCCGTCTGACTCCGTCTGTTCGGAAGTGAACTCTGAAATCGCAGGCTGCCAAAATATATTCCAAAAGTCATGGTATCCTTTATATTTTTTAAGTTAGATTTTTTTTTTTAAGGCCCCTTGTTTCCTACGTAAGAAATGTTTGAAGTTGGAAGCAAGGGAGAGAGGAAAGAAACTTCTATAACTGGGATTAATGCAAGTTGGAGTAAAATAAAAGGAAGTCAGTCCTAGCAAAAAGAGGAACTTAAAAGGAAATTGGTAGTAGATCATATAGAGTTTGTTTTGGCCTGGACTGCAGTATTACTGAGTTCTTGACCTCCACACAAAAATAAAGGAGGGGGAAAAAAGCCCTCAGCTATTATCTGGGCTGCGACTCCCCCACTCTTCAAATGCATGTGTAATTCAAGTACATTTGCATCTTTGAGTGTGTTTACTATATTCAGCAGAACAAGGTAGAAAAGTTCATGTCACCACTGGCACAGAGCTGTTGAACCCGGTTGAGGTTGGGGTTACCTCTGCCAGATGGTGGTTGACTGGCAAAGGAGCACTTTGGTGGACGTCAAGAGTTTCCCCCACGAGATCGAAGGAAAAAAAAGAAAGAATGAGAAAAGAAAATGCCGACCAAGAAAAATGCAGATCTAGCTGGCACCTGTGATCAGAATTCATGATGGCCAACTTTTGCTTCAACAGCTCTGCCCCACACCAACAGAGAGGCCTCTGTGGGTTCCCCCCCTACCTGATAACCAGGGCTTAGGCACCGAGGCTGCAGCCAGCCCTTTTCCTGTGTTCTTCCCTCCAAGGCGCCATGGAGGCTGCCTGTTGAGAAATTTCTGCCCAGCAGGCCATGGTGAATAATTATTTTACAGTCAATCTCTTGGTATTGTTATTTCTCTCAAGCTCACCAGTTAACCAAAGAAAACCCCACTGGGGATTCAACTTCTATTAATAAACACTTGGTCAGCACAAAAGTTGCAGGAATATTTGAAACTAGATTTTTCCCCCTCCCTGGAGACAAGTCCATTTCAAGCCTTTGGTTGTGATAACACTGTCCACCCCTGGAAACCACTTCAGACTTTCTGCCTTCGTGCCTCCCGATGTGGGAAACAAATACCAGTATTGTCTTAAGGGAGACTTTATACCATGTAAAGTGTACGTAGATAAACAAGTGAAAAGAGGCATTCTCAATTGTCATTTTATTTCCTTGGGCATGAGCTGTTCCTCTGATTCATGTCTAAGTGGAAGGCCAACCTCAATGGTAGATAATGTACTTCCCGCTGACCTGGATTCCCCAGAAACTCTAGGGCTGCTACGGAAGTCTCTCTCACATGAAAAACCTCCACTGTCAACCAAAAAGCCTCCACTGTCAACCGCATCGTTTGTGAATCATCAACATTCAATTAAGAATATTTGAATCAGCAGTTACTGCTTCCCAAGGTGGAGCAGTTTTACCTACTAGGAGGCGAAAGGAAATAGGCTCGTTTAAATTGGTAGCACAGTTGCTAAAGAAGGATGTGCAAACCTAATGAAAGAGTTAATATCTAAATATCTTAAAAAAAAGTGTGGGGAATATTTTTCAAACACAGGGGCACAGAACTCCTTTTCAAAGTAGCTGTGAATATCAACCCATGAACTGGGCAGAGTCAGGGATGGGGGGCTCCAAGGAGGTCCGCAAGAAGAGAAGGCAGAGGGCTTTGTGAAAGAAGATTCCAAGGAAGTGAGCAGGGAAGACACTGCCAGCTGCCTGTTCTAGGCAGAAGTCAGGACAAATCTGTGCCTAGTGAGAGTGGATTCACTACCCTCTCCCCTCAGGAGAGCGGGAGGTCCAACCTCCCTGGAACCTTGCCTCTGAGCACAATCACGGTGGCCCCAGAAGCAGTCGTTCTTCCTGGGTCTGGACGGATGGGGAGAAAAGTCTTCAGGTGTCTGGACTGAACTTTACCCCTAATAGTTCACACCCAGTGGTTAAGGCAAAGCTAGAGAAGTCTGAGGTCTGAAGGACAGACAGCTGCTTTGTGAGTGAGGGCTTCAGGAGAAAGCTCAAGTTGCTTCTGACAATACTCACCAGGAAGAATACTGCCCCCAATCCATTAAGGGCTTTCTATTGATAGTTATGGATAAAACTAATGGATAATGGGATTTCTTTCGTAACTGGGAAATAAAGACCTTTCTCTAGTGAGACCCCGGACAGATGCCACCTTTGGAAATAAAATGGCCTTTCCTTATCAGGAGAGGTGGCAGGGTGAAGTGGGTAAGAGGAGGGATTCTGAAACCTCACTACCTGAACTCAAACATCAGCTCTGTCCCTTACTGTGTCATACTGGGCAAAGTCACCTCCCAGGACCTCCTCTGTAAAATGGGGATGATAATCTATTGCCTGCCTCCAAGAGTCATGTGGATTAAAGAAGTCAATACTTGTAAAGTGCCTAGAATGGTGTGCGGATGAAGCAAGTCTATATAAGCATTTGCTCTGCATATTTATCAGCAACAGTACTGCTACAGACTGTATAAGGGGAACATTCCAGGTGGGGGGTGCTGAGTGTCCTGGAATCCCTCCATGATTCAGAGCACAGATGGGTTTTGAAGTCAGAGAGACTGAGGATCAAGTCCTGGTCTTGATTCTGACTTGCTGTGTGACTTAAGCAAGTTATTTCGAGTCTCTGAACCTATTTCCTCTTCAGTAGAGTGGAGATTAGAGTACCTACTTCACAAAGTAATCAGAAGAATTAAATGAATGAACTGAGTGAAGCACTTAGCACTGTGTCCAGCACATAGGCAGCATGCAATAAATCCTCATTGTTTACTCATGTTTCACCCAGCTATGATCACTGGGTCCCCTAGGGGCTGAAATCTGGTTTCTGAAACCTCAGTGACCTTTAGACAGAAATCTATCCACCTTCAAAATGGAGGATGGCAGAGAGGATGGGGAAAACCATCTCCTATCACTTCCTATAAGTTGATTGGGGACATTTTCCATTCACTATTGTTCATATCTACACACAAATGTGCACAGCTGTAACTCCTTAGATCTGTTACCTGAGAGAGGAGAGAGAATCACTGGACAGTTCCCTCTAACAAGGAGAGAATTTTGAGAATTTCCTCAAAGCAAATTCACATTGTTCACTGCTTATTTAATATCAGTATATGTACCATTACCTTTATTTCATGCTGGGAAGGAAGACTAAATTCAAGATTGGAGAGACAGAAGCTTTGGAAGGGCAGCGGGTAAGAGGCTGGGCAGGCTGCCCCAGGGGGTCAAGTGCGACAAGGCAAATGAAAAAAATACAAGCAAGTCTTTCCCAGGAGGTCCCAATTTTAGACAGAAGGGAATGGAGCCAGGGACCAAAGAAGCACCACTGAGTAACTAAAACCCAAATGTTAAGCCATTAAGTGATTAAAATTTAGTCTTGTTTCCTATGCTTTTTCAAATATTGCATTCATAAAAGCAGTTCAATACCCTTTCAAACTTTTTTTCATGAATAAGAAAGAAGGAAATGACATAACTGCAGTAATGTCAATGCGTAGAACCAATTTTAAAACATCCCTACACCTGTTCATTCATCATTACTGCAGGGCAAGTACCTGACCTTTGAAAAGTGATTAGAAATGTTATGAATTGAGGGTGAGTGGAATTTCAAAGACAGTACAAACTTCAAGGGAGCAAACTCTTTCCCTACAGGAGTCACAAATTCTTGCTTAGGTGTTATTGCTTAGAAATTTTCTCTAACAGAAGAAAATGCTATTTTTGTGACATAAATATAAAAATTGAGAAGCAAAAAAAAGTTCCAATTATGTAGAAAGAAGAAAGGGATAAGCAAGTATTTCCAAAAGATGAACCTGACAAAATTGCTTTATGTAGTGGACAATCAGAAGCTGGATTAGAAATGTGAGAATTTTACCTAGTGATTTTTCCTACTTAGTGGCAACCACAAATCCAGCCCTAGGGCAAAATCCACCACAGGGACTCAGTTTCAGAACTGCTGTTAAACCAGTGGCTGTGATCACTTTATACCCACCCCCTCTTTCTAGGCTGCTCAGCCCCTCTGGCGGCCCCTTCCTAGTGTGGCTCGAGGCTTGGGAGAGAGGAGAGTAAGAAATGTATGTACCTGTGTCCCTTTTGAACTAGACTCCAATGCCTCCCAGACCCCAACCCCCAAGGAGATATCCCAGCACATCTAAACAACACCCACTCCAGTGTCAAGGTCTTCCTTTCCACCTGGGGTAAGGCTCCAATCAGGACTAAAGAGGGAGGAGTGGGCCAAAGTCATACCATGGGGAACCATCCCAACTACGCCCCCAGTGGCTATGCTCCAATAACAGCAATGGCACTCTGGCAATGGCAGGAAGAGTTCCTCAAGAGTGGCAATGGTCCTGCCACCAGTTTTGCTGGGTGGGAGTGGGAGTGTTCACAACAGAGAATGGTTGTGGGTTCTGCACCCATTCCAGTGATGGGACCCACCAAGGGGAAGCCCAGAGACTGTGGGCTTGGGACAGGACACTGGGACTGAGGTGCCAAAGAACAGAACTGGATTCTAGCTAGTGACAAAAGAAAGATGAGGAGGTGTGGTCATTCTACCTCTCTCTCTCTGCAACCTTCATGCATTTCTTTGTTCCTTCTCGCTCAAAGAAAGAAAGGAAGGAAAGGAAAGGGAAGGGAAGGGAAGGAGAGTGATCTCGAATCCAAGATCCAATTAGGTATGCCGGATCTTCTCATCAAAAGGAAAGGCTTCCGAAATCCGTGTGCCTCAGGCATACAGAACTCGAAGGAGCTCGACCCTGTACTTCCCCCGGAGAGGAGAATCAGACCAGTCCCAGGCTCAATTTCATAAGCACACCGAGACTTTGGGATGCGCCCTCGCCGGCTGGGGAGGGAAGACTCCTTCCCCTCCTCCACCTGTGGGACTGGAGGTCCCCCAGGCGCGGCCATTGCCCCCACCCAATCTTCCAGGGCAGGCGCTTTTCCTTCCTTCATTACCTCACTACCTCCTTCCCTTGACGTCAGCCCCGGGTCCTCGAGCGGAGGGGGGAGGATGGAGATGAGTTTGGGGGCAGTCGGTATCAGGATCCCCGGGGTGGGGGTTAGGGGCGGAATATGAGGTAATGCTCGCCCAATCCCCCGCCTCAAAGGCGGAGAGCCGCCACTTCCCTCCCCCCGCCCCACCTTCCAACCCCGCGCGCGCCGGTGTGTGCACCAGTTACTAGGCAACCCTATCGGAGAAGCGGGATGCCGGCCAAGTTCACCCAAAGTTGAAGAATAAATTTGGGGGAGAAAAGGCTGAGGGTGGAGCGAGAGCCGGGAGAACACACAAGGGACAGGAAAAAAAGCTTGGAAGGAAAAGAAGCTGGTCTTCTGCCTCCCTGGAACGGGAAGGAGGGCCGGCGCGGGCTGGAGCAGTGTCCCCGGGGGCCACCGCTGCGACCCGACCGCCGTCCGGCCGGCAGTCCGGGTCGGGTCCCGCGCGGGGCCCGGCGCTGGGAGCCACGCCCACCGAGCGCCGCCGCAGCCACAGACTCTGGAGCACCCGCGAGGGGAGCGGTCTGTGGTCCGAGCGTACGCGCCCTCGAATTACTCCCAGAGAAGGCCGGCCGGTGCGGCCAGTGGGCGAGGAGGGGTCTGAGAAGCGAGAAGAACGGAGTGGGAGTGCACTCCATGTTTAATCTTTGGTCCCGAGGAAGCTAAGGGCTCTTTTAGGAGCCCTTACAAAAATAACTTCTCGAAGCGCCACTCTTCTTTAGCTCAAACAGTAACCGCCCTCGTTTATATTCAAAACAAGAGCGCCAGGAGACGAGGAAATCTGCTTCTTTCAAATCAGAGCCAGGAGATCTGCTTAAACTTGCTTTAAGTAGCTAAAAGCGTCCTTTGCCTCCGGACCCTACATGCCCGCGGTCCGCGCTGCCCGCGTCGGACGTTCCGGCTCCCGCCGGTTCGCGCGCCCCCTCCGGGGTCCCGGGAACCCAGACACCGTTCTGAGCGCCTTCCTACCTGCTGTAGGGCGTCCTCAGCAGCAGGGCCTGGCTGCCTGTGCAGCTATCGGTAGGGGTGTGGCAGCCATAGACTGGGGGCGGCACAGAGTACTGCTGCTCGCCTGCGGAGAGCCGAGGAGAGCCGAGTGAGCGCGCCCCAAAGGCTGGGGGGGAATGGGGGGGGAGGGTGCGAGGACGCGGGCAGAGTCTGGGACAGAGAGCATCCCCAGCCAGGCTCGGAGGCTAAGCTGGGGGCAATGGGCCTGGATGCCGGGGCGTGCCCAGAGAAAGCGTCCAGATCGTAAGAAGCTAATCTGCTTCTCACTTCACATTCCCTTAGCAGTCACTTCCTAGTACACCGAAAAGACCTTCGAGACGTTCGTACACTCGCTTGAGTAGAGCTGTCCCCAACATACTTGGGGTGGGGTCTAAACTCAATCTTTTCTTTTAAATTGGGTGAGACTGGACTGATTATTTCTAACAATCCCTTCTCTCACAATTTGCGGTGGGTTGGAAATTCCGGGGACGGGGGGTTTGGCACGGAAGAAGGGGAGAAGGACCCCACATCATTCCCTCCTGCTTACCCAGAGAGCCCTGCTGGCCCATGGGGTCCTCGTGCTTGAAAGAGTGGTTGGGGAACTGCGCCGCGTGGTGCGAGGGCGTGTGACCGTAGCTGGGCGTCCCGTCGAAGGTGACTGTACTGTATCCTGCGAGCGCAGCGGAGAGAGAAGCACAACGTCAGCGGGGGGAGCCGGGTCGGTGCGTCTACCAAACCAGAACCCGGAGCGAGGAGCACGCGGCCTCCCCAACCCCGAACTTGAAACCCCAGCGGAGGATTATGCCACCCCACCGGCCTCCAGAACTTTCGGCTGGAAGCCGGGTCCAAGCCCAAAGGTGTGACCTCGGGGCCGGCGCGCCGCCCTTTCCCAAGGAAAACCCTAACCTCCCCGCCGGTTCCCGATTCATGTCCGCCCCTCGTCTCCCACGGTGTTTGCCGCTGCTGAACCGATCCTCAGGCAAGTGAAGTATGAAGACCGCCAACCGCTCGCCAGAGAAAGTTCTTCATCTCCGAAGAGAAACACCGTGGCTCTTGCTCAGGGGCAGCGCGGGCGAGCGAAATGAATCTGTTCCGCTGACCCCGCGCTGACTCGGAGCCGTAAATCAGGGCACCGCGCACCAACTTTCATTAATTACTTGGAGTCCGTTAACCGGCATGGGCCTTAGATGGGGAGAGTAGTTACTGAGTAATGTTATCTGAGGCTGCGCGACCCTACACGACGACACCCAAGGCCCTCAGGAAAGCTGGTGAAGGTTAAAAGAAGGGGCCCTTTCAGTTGAGCCCGCCGGCATCGGACCGATGCCCTCCTCCTTACCCTCTCGGACCCAACTCGCATCCAGTGCGTCCTTACTCTGACCACCACCGCGGGGTTCCTCGCCCCAGGTGGGGAAGCGTGCCTGTTTTAGGGTGTACCTGACTCCGTAGCTCCCTTTCCCTCCATGGCAGTGCACGGGTCCCCTGCCAGTTTCCCTACCAAGAACCCAAGGGCCAGACGGACCGGTTCTTCCCCAAGACACCCAACAGAATGTGGTGTCTTGATTGAAAACTGTGGTCTCCTTCTGTGATTATTGTTATTAAATTGCTTTAAACATATACCCCACCAGCTTCTGGAAAACTGTTGCCACCTCTGGGGAAAAAGTATCCTCCAGCTACGATGAAGGTCAGTCCCGGGGCCCTCAACGCAATGGTGGGATTCCCTCCTTTTATGCGCAGGCCCCAGCGTCTCTGGCCTGAGGTCCAGGCCAGGAGGCGAATGAGATCGGCTCGGGCGCTCACAAAGGCTTCCCGCAGGGCCACGGTGCCGACCCATCCCCCGCTCATTCCCCCAGCTCCTCGCCTAGCCATTGCGCTGGATCTCCAAACTCCACTCAGTTTTTGGGAGTGGGATGTGTCAAACACCCAGGCATGACAGAGACTCTGCAACAAGTGTCTGCAAAGACTTAGGATGTACAGAGGAAGGAGACCATTACCCCATCTTTGAAACATACCCCCCAAACAAAAACAAAAACGGAGCTTCTCCTGCCAGCTCCGGGCAGTGCGGTGTGTCAGAGTGGGAGAGAGGGTCGTGGCAGGTCGTAAATACCGGATCGTACCAGGCAGGCAAAAGCTCACAGGTTGACAATTTAAGAAGCCACCAGCTTTTACAATTTGCATGATTCGAGTCCTACATCTCTCGCCTGCTAAGTAGCTGTCAGGCGTGGGTGAGCAGCTTGAGCTTCCTTTTGGGAGCGAAGGCACGGCCCTGTTTGAGGCCTACCCGTCAGCTTACAAACGAAATTTGGCTCTCAGTACCCAATTTTGCAGAGAGAAGGCCGAATTTTGAAAAGATATTTTTTAAGAAGAAGAAATAGAAACCACAAAGAAATTGTCTCTAGACGAACCCTTCTCCATTCTTGAGCAGATGAGTAGGCAGTGGCCCGGAGCACGTGCTGTCCTTGGAGGCGGGCTCCGCAATTGTAGGGTTGCGGGCTGCAGCTCCCGAACCCGCCACGTCGCCTCCGCGCCCCGCGAGGCTCCCAAGGGCCCCTCCCAGGCAGGACACGCAGACCGGGTTGGGGGGGTGGCAGGGGCCAGCCTCCAACCCCTCCCTCAAGACCCTCGGGAAGGGCCGTGTTGAAAGCGCCTGCGGAGGGGACAGAGGGCTCTTTTAATTAGAAGCTTATCGGACCCGGGACTGATTAGATCGCACTGTCCTGGGGCCTCGTGCTGGGCCCCGCGCGGAGAGCGCGGGGGCAGGGGCCCAGGGAGGAACGGTTGCCGGCAAAAAGGGGCAGCGTGTTCAAAGGCTCCTTGTACAGGCCTTCGAGGGAGAGGCTTTAAGCGTCCGAGGTAGCGCTTTTCCCACGGTTAGTCTCTGCCCGGGAAGGGAGTGCAACCTTGACCGCGCGGAGAGGCGAGACACGCTCTGCACCTCCCTCCCCCGCGCGCGGCAGCGGAGGAACCCGGGAACCGCCTGGCCGAGCCTGGCCTCCCAAAAGCTGGGGCGTAGAGTGGACAGCAGGCTCAGTCAGGGAGGGGGGCATAAGGCTGAATATGATGACTCCACTGCTGTGGCAGAATAAGGAAAAATCTGTCCCCCAACGGAATACCCTCTCCAACGTGACCCAAAGGGGGGCGCCCTTCGCCCTTGGGTAGAGCCGGTCTCTATACCTACCCTAGGGTGGTCTGGTGATGCCAAGGCCGCCTCCTGCCCTACGATTCAGAGCGCCCTCGGGGCTGGGGGAATCAGAGGCTGACTGACAAGCAATCTTTTTTTTCCCCCTCCTTAAATCCCGCATTAAGTCTGGGGCTACCCAAGTCCTCACCCCACTTCTGCCCTGACAAACCATCTAACCCTCACACACACACTACAGTCGGTTCAGTGCCCATCCAACAGGTCAAAGGAAATCTGTCTCAACAGAGGGGCCAAGATCCCTGGAAAAGGAGGTAGAAATAGCCTAGTACGGTTTGGGTTTGAGTCCCAGCTGTGCCACAGAGGGACCTGTTGCACACCTAATCTCTTAGAGCCTAGATTTTCTCATCCAGAAATAAGGAAGTCCTCTAATGTCAGACTCCATAACTCCAGTGTGCAAGGATGCACACTGCCTTAATGCTCAATCTCCAGTGCCTTGCACAGAGTAGATGCTCAATAAATGCTGAATTAATGTTTAGAAGATTAAGATACCACCTATACTGTTTAAGAAATGGGAAAGGGAGGGAGATGGTATGATGCCTGGGGGTGCCAACTGTCCTCTCCTGTGGGCCAGGGTTAGGCTGCTTTGCCTAGGGACAGGGATTCAGAGTCTTGATTCCTCTCTGCTGGAGCTTGTCCTGGGTCTGCTGATGGCCATTCTCATACTCTGGGGAAGGAGCTGATGCCCTTGCTTCCCCCAACACAAGCCTCCTGCCAGACCTTGCATTCCTGGGGGAGCCACAGGAACCCCAGACATCAAGAGAATCAATCCAGAATTTCCAGGCCTCAGGGTAGCCAAGGCCAGGGCTGAGGCTGGAGCAACTTCTGACATCTCACCCCAGCTCCCAGCTGCCCAGTAAGTCCCAACAGCCAGGCAAGCATGACCCACTCACATGTTCAATGCAAGAAAAACCTAAACCCACAGACAGGAACCGCCTTACAGGTTGTGGCATACATCTGGGGCCGACTCTCCACCAGGCTTTTCCCCAGGATAGGGAAGAGAACTCCTTCACCTGCTAGTCCTGGTCCCCAACTCCCAAGCCTTTTATCTCTTTGGCAAGCCCCTTCATGCTGAACTGAGGGGATCCCAGGCACCAGACCTGCCTATAGAAGAGACCCAAACAGAGTGAAATCCCCACAGAACCTAGATGGTCTCAAATAAATGATAACAGCACAGTAGTATTTTGAGCCCCAGAAAACCAAATGGCTTCTCAGGCCCCTCCAAAGAGCACACATCCACACACAGATTCACTCACATCACACACCTGCCTGCCAGTCTTGCCCTTTCTGGTCCAGTCAATTTTAGGTTGGTCTGCTGCCTTCTGAATTTAGAGCCCCAAGCCAGGGGAAAGTTGGGCTTCTGCTCCAGTGGCACAGAACTTCAGGCGATGCTGAACCCCCAAGTTGCTCATCTCAGCTCTCCTCTTACAGATGGAGAAACTGAAAACTGGAGATTTGTAAAAGGTAACAACAGCCTGCTAATTAGAGGTGACACTATCAGAGAACGGAAGCCTCTGAATCGACACTGAGTTGTTCCAACATCCCTTGAGTGGGAAACACTAACTTCCATTTAGGAAACACCTAGAATGGAGGGACCCGGGGTGCTGCTTGAGGGTCCTCCACAGAACACGGATCTCGGATTCCCTAAACGAAGAGGGGAGGGTGGTTTCGATTTCACCGGGGCTTCTGGTGAGCCAGGTGCTCCAGGCTGGTTTCAGCTAGGGACCACCTGAAGATACTCGTTTAAAAGGTGTTGGCATCGACCATGGACCAGCAGCATTGAGCCCTTCTGCGCCGTGGGAGCCCTGGCACCTCCTGCAAACGGTACACGCTCTGCTTCTCCCGTTCCAGCATCCCAGAAACATCCCAGTCCCTTAGGCCCGCACGAAATTTTGCTCCAGCAAAAGCATCCGGCATTGCGTTTGTAAGGCGTTTCCTAAAATACTGAATCAACCCGAATTGGTTTAAATTCTCAAAGAGCACAGAAGTCCATTTAGAGTAAAACTGGAAAACAAACGACAGGGGCCTGGCACGATTGGTTCGGCTCTAGTCCCTGAGAAAGGTAAGTGGGTGTGCGGGCGCCAGAGCGGGAGAAGGACACTCCTGGCTGTGTCCCTCGATGTACACTGACTGAAGTCGGCAAACAAACTGTTTTTCTTCTAACCCGAATTGGCCAAAAACCTTTCCTCAGCGGAGCCCCGAGTTTAACAAGAAGGCACCAAGGCGCGCTGAAGGCAGGCCGATGCTTGGGCCTCGTTCCACGGCCTCTCGTAGGACCCGGTCCCACAGGGCTTGGAATGGGATGAACCGAGTTCTCGTCCAGCCCTGGAGCCCTTGCGGACGCCGCCTGAGCTGGAACCCAGGAGACATCCGCTATTATATATACTACCAGACGCGAAACCGACACGGTTCCAGAAAAGCCACTGTTTAGTTGCTAGCCCGTTCATTTACTCGTTCTTTGCTCCGTGATACTTCTCGGGCGTCTAACGTGTGGCGTCACCGTAGTAAAGGCTGGAGCGGCCCCTGACATTTTGGCGCAGCGTAGGAACACGGGCTGCTCCCCCGGTGCTGGCCCCACAGTGTAAAAGCTAAAAAGGTCCAGTGCCTCTTAACTGTTCTGTGGGGCCTTGAGCTACAGAGCACCTTCCTGAGACAGAGCCAGACGCTGCACCGGTTCCCCCTTCCCACTCCCACGGAGACTAGCAGTCCTGGAATCTCCCGGGGTCCGAGGGGCCCCAGATGACCTCCCGGCTCAGGCGAACCAGTCGGGCTCCCGGCTCTGCAGGATGTCAGGGGCCTCTGCCGGCACGTACTCCTTCTCCCAGGCCTCCTCTCCCCTAGCCGCTGCTTCCGCTACCCGCACAGTCCTGGGGGGGGGGGGGACAGCCGGTTAAGAGCCGGGGTCTGGGAAGGGATAGGGCAGGGGAATGCCAGAGCGCGGCGGCAGCCCCGGCGCCACCCCGCGTGTAGGGGGCGCTCCCCCGGCCCGCTTACCCTGGTTGCGAATAGCGGGCTGGCTCTCGAGACAGCTGGGCAGGTAGGGCGCGTTAGGGAACATCCTGGCCTGGCCGGAGGACGCCTGGCTGGGCGGAGGAGGACCGAAGGGACCGTAGCGACAGGCTCCAGCTGTGCCGGTGAACTGGCCGGAGAAATGCACGGTGAAGGCGCTCAAGCACTGCTCCTCGTGCGGCTCCGCGCCGCCCCAGCTCGGCTCCTGTTTGATGAAGGAGTGAGGCGGCGGCGGCGGCGGCGGGGGTGGCGGCGGAGCTGGCGGCGGCGCAGGACCGCCCAGCGAACCGTAAGCCGAGGCGCCCGGGGGTGCAAAATCCAGCACGGGCGCCCACTGTGCGGCGCCGCTCACGGGCAGGGCGCAGCCACCGCCGCCACCCAGCGAGGGTACCGCCGGCAGCAGCGCATTCAGGTCCCGCACGTCAGAGCCCATTTGCTGCGGCTCAGCCCCGGACGCCCCGCGGCTCCTTCGGCCTTGCAGACGCTCGGCGCTGGACTCGGCCTCACCTAACTTGGCCCAGAGGCAGCCTGGGCCCCGGAGCCCCGGCTGCTCGGGCTGCTGAAGGCACCCAGAGCCGGAGCGGAGCGAGTGAGAAGACGCCGGCTCCGGGGCACACGTGGAAGCCGGCTCCTGCGGCAGGAGGAAGTCCAGGATCGCGGCAAGGAGGCGGCGGGGCCCCGGCTCCTGGGCTGCCGTCCCGGCTCTGGGTGGGTGGGTGAGTGAATGAGTGGGAGGGCGGGTGGGAAGGGGGGAGCGGACAGACCGTCGGGTTCCGGAGAGCCCCCGGGTGTGGGCGCTGCCTTGAACTCCTTACCCCAGCTGCCTGGCTGCCCCCTGTTTCCCAAAGCTCAAATAAGAGGGGCCGGCGGCGGGGGAGGAGGAGGAGCCAGGAGCCTCCGCCGCTCCATTCACACCGCAGCCTAAGCCCAGCCAGGCAGCGCGCGCGGCTCGGAGGGGGCGCCCTCGCCGCGGGGGTGGGGGGCGGGCCCGAGGGAGCGTACCTCTGGGAGACACCCTCCTCTCCTACCCGCCACGCGCTCTCAGCTGGCCTGCGGGACCCAGCCCACCCCCCACCTCCCCTTCTCGGCCTTCGCAAGTGTGGGCGCCTCTGGGCCCTGGCGAGTCTCTCCAGGTGAGCAGTGAATGTCCCCACATCCCTGTGTGATGGGGGGCGGATGGGGTTGTTAAGCTGAGAGGGCGGGTTCAAGGGAGGGGCAGGTGAGCTCCACGAGGGCGGGAACTTCAGGAAAGCACTGAAAACTTTCCCGGGCTTCAAAGAGGAGAATTCCTTTGCTCTGAGCCCGAAAGTCCGGCTCTTGCTTCTAGAGCCGCCTGGCAGGACTGGTGGCCGTAATCTCAGGTTCACTGGGATGGGGGTGACACTTTATGGGTTCCAGAGGCCAGACTCAAGGTGAACGTGGGTGACCTGGGGGGGGCGCGGTGCATCAGCTGTGATAAACGGCGTATTTCGATCGTCTGGTAGTTGGTTACTTGATGAGGTTTGTGCCCAGACGAGGGCAGTTGTCGCCTGCCTAAAAACTGGTGTCAGCGGCACTTAATCTCCTTTTCTAGCGAGGGATATTTAACTCTTCTTCGGTGAAGCCGGGAAAACAGCGGCTAGTTTGGGAGGGAAGGAAACCTTTAGGGGAACACCCAGAGCCTGCACACATTCCGACCGGAGAATCCTGGAGCCCAGGCTGGAGGGTGAGAGGTGGGGAGGATTCGAAGTCCAAGCCCCTGGGGAGAGGTTTGGCTCCTGCAGCCAATGCCGCCGAGCTCGGCCTCCGCTCACGGTCGAGAATACCGTTCTGGACAAGCAGTGACTGATAAGGGGACGCAAACCAGTTAGGAGGACCACGAAGGAAAGCCCTCGGTGGCCCACGGTCCAGGGGAGTGTTCGCTCCATTGGGAGCTCGGAGCGCCGGGCTTCGAAACATCAGACTCCTCTCTCTACCTAGTCACTCAATGGGAGCCCCGCGCCTCAGGGCAGGTGTTTGAGGTTTTGTTTTGGTTCTTCCCCAGTAGTCAGGATTTAGGGCGATGCGGATCCTAGGCAAGGAGAAGCGCTGGGAACCCGGGTTCGAGTGCGTTTCGGGGCGCGTGGAAACGCCCAGGAGAGCCAGGGGGCAGCGGCGACGGCGCAGCCTGGACCCGCCAGGAGCGCGAACGGGCAGCGGCCAGTGGTCGCCAGGCCTCTTAGTCCAGGCTGGCCGCGGAAGGGCCCGCAGCTCTCCTCCAAGCCCTATGCGAAGCGACAACCATGGTAGTTGCAGTTTTACAAAGAAACGGAACGTTTGAAAAGCCTTGGCATGCTCTTCATTTTCTTGCGCTTTGGTTTTAGTTCATTTGCACTGAGTAAATGAAGTAGACCCGAGTTCCGGCTGCGAACCCGAGGCGTTGGCGGGCTCAGAACCTACACGCCAAACAAAATTCCCTCCTCTTGGGGTCGCTCGTCCTAGAGGCGCAGGAGACCGTGAGGGCAAAGGTCGGGAACACGAGCTACCCGCTCGTCCCCCGGCCACCTACGAGGTCCTGCACCCCTCTTTGCGCTACTTTGGTGCTTGGGTGAGCTTGTCTCCACTTAGAAGCTTTATCTTTTTTTTAAAGAAGTGAAAAGGTTCTGGAGGCCAGCTCCTTCTCCTCCGACACTCTGTGAGCTGCTCACTACGCTCCCACAAGTGCAGTCTGGAAACCGGGGGCTGGGCTGGAGAGCTGGGCAGGGGCATGCGCGTTTGGTCCTTTTGATGCGGAAAGGCCCCGGGAGATGAAACTTCTCAGGCCAAGTTGCCCCTAGAACGCCGCAGACCCCTGTCTCATACCCACCACTTTTACTTCGACGTCGAAGTAGTTTTTCTTAACTAGGATTCACTCAAGCGCCACGAGGGATGGAGAGCCCTTTATGAAAAGTCAGGGATTTGTATTTGCCAACGAAAAGGTCGAGATTGTTTCTCTTTTATCCTCCTTTGCAAAGTTTTTTTTGTTGGGGGGGTCTTTGGAGGGAGGTGGCTTGAACGTGAGCTTTTGTGGTTTCGAATCCCAGATAGGGCAGAGGTGCTTAATTTTGCGCCTTTACGTTTAAAAAAAGTTTTTGTTCAGGGGCGGGGTGGGGTGGAGTGAGAGGAAAGGGGGGCCGAGAAAATTTAGGACTCCTCTCTTCTCCGCCATTTGTTGCCTGAGAATCCTAGAGGGAGGGAAGAGCAGTAGTGCGATCCCCGCTTCAGCCCTGGGGTGCCGCCTCGCTCCGACTTCGTAGTTCGAAACGGTGGGAGGAGGTCCCTGCAACCCGCGGGGTCGGGAAGTGAGTGCTGGGCGTCGGCAGCCGCTCGAAGTCGGAAGGCCGCAGCCCAGCGGTCTCCGAATGCCGCCACCCATCCCGATCCCCGGAAGCCCAGGAGCGCCGGGCCCAACGCTGGGAATCCGGCACACTGAGGTCCCCCTTCTTCCCTCGGGTAACGTTCTCTGCGGGAGCTCGGCGGTTACCCAGGCAGACGCGCCCGCTACGCTGGCCTCGGCGCCCTGAGCCTGCCAGGCGGAGCGACAGAAAATCGCGCGGGGAGGAAGTCTGCCCGCCTCGGCAGGTGGGCGCTCTCCTGCCCCTCCGCAGCTCCAGGCCCAAGGAAATGAGGGCGGCGGAGACCTGGCTGCCCCTTCTCTCATTCACCCTTCCACTTGCCGTCAGCGCTGAGACTTGTGGCACAGAGGATCTGGTCTGAATCACCGTTTGGCAGAGATGGAAATTCAACTCCCCGTCTACAGAGAAGGAAACTGAGGCCCAGGCAGAGGGAGGAAAGGCAGCTGTAGAGCTCAATGGTTAAGAGGATGGAATTGGTGGTCAGAGAACGGAATCTCGGGTCCACCAGGTAACAGCTGTGTAACCCTAGAGGACTTCCATAGCCTCTCTGAGCCTCAGTTTCCTTACTAATCAGACGGGATAATGGAATACTAGCGTCCACTTCATGGGGTCGTGGGGAGTTGACCGGAGGATAGTGTTGGTTTACGCATTCAATAAACGTCACAACTGTCACTATTATTAAGGATACATAGCAAAATAGTGGCAAAGCCAAGCTGAAACCCTGGTCTCTCAACGTCTAGCTCGGGGCTTTACCCCCACTATCCTTTTGCCTCTGTAGAGATAATGGAATGGGGTGTAAAGAAAAGAGGGAGAGAGAGACGTTAAAAACCCATGTGGTTCTGATACATTGGTAAAAGGCATCCTGGTCTGGAAGGTGCTTAATTATTGAGAGATCAAAAAATCGCCGCAGAGTGGTAGAGGGTACTGACGACCTCTAACCGCCACCGCTCCCCCCCCCCCCGCCCCTTTGACCCCGGCGCTGTCAACTGCATCTGACCAAGGACCGAGCCCGGCCCTGCAGCCGCCGCCCCAGGGAGCAGGGCGTACTCCTGGGCTGCGCTCCGGGCGTCACCCCGCGGCTGCCGACAACTGAATAAACACTCCGAAGCGCTGCGATCTGTCAAGGGCTGGGGCCGAAGACGCAGAAGAGGAGTGGCTCCACCGCCAGACGCCCAGGAGGAAGGGGCGCTCGATTAGCACCTCGCGCAGGGGCTAGAGCCCGGAGCTCCACGCGCAGGACCAGCAGCCTAATCGGGGCTCCTCCCCTCCCTCCCCATTCCAACTCTTGGGTTTCTGCTTACCTGACCTCTGGACAGGGGCTTAGGCCGGTTTCCAGGCCCGTACTGGCAGTAGAAACCCCAGCTTCATTTCTTTAAATTTAAAAAAAAAAAGTACGGGAGGGGCTTTTGTTAGAGCGTACCCCCGTTTTGTCCCCCCACTCTGGGTTCCTCTGCTCACTTGAAAAATAACTCGATCTTTTTGAACAACCTCTCGTCTACAGTACAAACTCCGTTCTCTGACCCAGTTTGGGGGTTCAGGACCAGTGAGCACCGCCGCCTGGGCGCTGCAAAATTTTCCCTCTGCCCCAGCTTGCAGTGCCTGGAACCGCCAGAGTTTACCCGTTTGTTCTGATGCCACCTCGAGATGGTCCCCAAGCTCCCAGAGAGTCCCCGTTGAAAGAATTCCGCAGCGCTGCCTCTATTATTATACCGTAAATCTTTTTAAATTCTGGAACTAATTATATAGAGGATATGTCTCAATTTGTTCTGCATTAATGCCACAGTGGGGATGGAGGCCGGGCCGCGGCCGGAGCAGATACGTAGGCCCATGAAATTGATGAACTGAGAGTTGCTCCCAGTCCTAAACGCACCATCTGGAATTCCAGTCTGAGGTTACAATTAGAACTCCTGACCCCAGATTCAACTTTGCAAACAACAGGGGAAAAAATGGGGAAAAGAAAAAAACCAAGAAAAAAAAAAAACCAACTTATATTCTGCACCTGTAAAAAAAAAAAAATCCCTACACAATCTTAAAATCTTTCCATCTTAGAAGATTCTTTCCAAGTATTCTTTTGTGTTTCTTTAACCTATAAAAGATAATGGAATATATTTTATAGACTGGATTTTATCTTACCCCTTTCCCTCTCCCGACTGCACTCAGTTTAATAGTTGTCAGTTTTTTCTCAGTGTTTTTTCTTAAGCATTGGATTATAATTATATGGGACCAAAATATTCCTTAGTAAATTAGCTTGCTAAATATTCTGTCATTTTGTGATTCTGCTTTTGAGAAACCGCTTAATTACAGAAATCTATATCTGGATCTAGGAACTTCTTTTTGTCTGTTGCTCCAGCTTAACTGTAATCAGAGATTTTACTTGTAATTTTATTTGTGTTCTAAATTGGTTAGGCCAATTTCTTCCTTCTTTCTTTAGTAACACACTGCTTTATTTTCCTCTCACTTTGACCCTCTGAAGAAAACGAAGGACCAGGCAGTACTGGGGAAATCTGTTAAATTTATTAGCATAAATGCTTAGACAAAATGAGATATAAATCATTCAGCTGTATTAAGCCATAAAGTATCCCAATGAAGTCAGTGCTTCACAAGGGTCCTGGTGTATAAATGTTCATACAAAATAAGGTATCAGTATTATCTTTCAAACTGAATATACATTGTAAAAATATCCAAATGTTGAATTAGGAATATGGGGGGCGTTGGCAAGGCAGGAAGGGTATATTCCTTAGAGCAGCCTGTTAGTGATTTGGTGGCTCAAAAGCATGGCAGAAGAAAAATCTCCACAGTTTGCATTAGGAATATTCAGTAGACAATTTTTTTGAAGAAAGGTATACAGGATATATTTGATGAGAAGTAAAGAAATAAGGAAAGAAGAAATGAATAGAGAGCAAAACATTGCTTTCTGTGGAACGCTTTTTTCCCCCAAAAGGTCAATTTAGCTTCAAAAAAAAAAAAAATCTACTCAGAAAAGACACTGGCTCTTCATACAGATAACGGATGAGCCATTAGTAAAGAGCCACCTGGGCCTTCGTCTGCGAACCCGGATATGCAGCTGGTCGGCAGAAAGATGTGAATTCACTAGAGGTGGACGGGAGAAAAGGGGTGGGGGAGTGAGGAAGGGGAGTTGCCAGAATTCCTAGCAGAGGTTTACCAAGACAAAAAAATCAGACAAAATGTTTAAGGAGCAATGGCTCGCAAAGCTCATAATCACAGCTCTTTGTAAATCTTGGCAAACCAAGGCATTCTTTGCCTTTTAGAAATGATTGTTCCAAAGCCTCACCCCCCCCCCCCCCCCCCCCCCGCCACCTTAATCAAGGAATTTACCAGAGAAAAGGCAATAGTCCCCCTTTTCTTTACCAGGGGCATCCTCAGATTTTGGGTTTCATCAGTTCATTCACCACTGGGGCAACTATTTCTTGGCACTTCCTTTGTGCCGGGCATTGTGGCAGGGACTGGCAATATCGGAGTAGGAGGACAGGCTCCACCCTGCTCTCACTGAGCTTACATTCCAGGAGGAAGGACAGACAAATTACAAGCAAACAAGGCAGATACTTTCAGCTAAGGGTAACTGCTACAAAGAAACAAGGAGATTTGGTAGACTAGAGGCCTAAAGGTAAAAGACAGGGATGGGAGCAAATAGACCTGCACTGCCCTGTCTTAATGTGTAAGTATCCCACCTTACTGTTGTGTGGCAGGAAGGGTTTGAAGGATTTGGAACGTTCACTCTGGACAGATCTCTGCCTACAAGGGGGCTGGACTTTATGGAATCAGGAGGATAGCTGTTTAGATAGGGCTGGATTAAAATCGCCACCACCAGGGACACCTGGGTGGCTCAGTCGGTTAAGCGGCTGTCTTCAGCTCAGGTCATGATCCCAGGGTCCTGAGCTTGAGTCCCAAATCAAGCTCCTTGCTCAGCGGGGAGCCTGCTTTTCCCCCTGCCTGCAGCTCCCCCTGCTTGTGCGCTCTCTCTCTCTCTCTGAAACATAAATAAATACAATCTTAAAAAAATAAAATAAAACCGCCACCACCGGCTGAGTGATGTGAAAGTTACTTAGCCTCCAAAACACTCCATTTTCTCCTCTTGATAAAAACAACAGCACCTATTGAAGTTGAGAGAACTAGATGAGGAAAGGCATGTGCCATTTTTTAGCCCAAAGGGAACCCTCATAAATGGTGACTATTATCTATATTCATATAGATTCTGTTATTCTTTGCTTCTAATTAATTGATAAGTTATAGACTTAATATCAATATTGGTGTGAGTTAAGAAAATCTTCACTGTTGTGGGATCAGGGAGAAGGGCAGGAAGAGAAGCCCTTTGTCAACAATTCTAACCTTAAGCAGGGTTTCGTGCTGCCTTGAAGTGCATTGAAATCATTCTGTCCTACACCCAGGCCTGAAACAGAAAACACATGGCTTCTGCTTGAAAATCAAGCTTAGATTCTTCGTTTCAGTACAGAAGGCTATAGGTTAATGTCAGCTCGAAAGGTTTAGGATGGGATTGTTCCTTACAGCCACATTTCAGATATGTAGCCTAGTCTAGAATAAAGAATCCTGGGCTAGGTATAAAAAAACTTGGGCTCAAATCCTGTTTCTGACAATGACCATAGCCTTGGGGAAATAACTTAAGCTCTTCATTTTTCAATACTTTTATCTGTAAAACAAGAATGATCATAAGGATGAAATAAAGCAAACCATGATTTGAAAACTGCACAATGCTAGGCAATGCTTGCAGAGGGCCATCAGGACCATCTGTAACATGGGAACTAACCGGGGAAAGAAATGCTGTGAGCATTTCTCCTGCATGTTTCGTCCTTTGAAAAGTGGGCATAGTACCTTTCTCATGGGGCTGTCATGAGAAGGACATGAGATGTGTGTATAACCTTTCTGAACACTGCCTGGAATAGAGTGCTTGCTACCCAAGTGTGGCTGCTGCCTTTGTTGTCAGCCTTCCCTGGTCATGCTCCCAGAGCTGAGCTTCACCTTTTCACACTGATAGTTTGTTTTTTTTTTTTTTTTTTACTCTGACAGGACAAAATAGTATAAAGAGCAGGACTTAGGGATCAGATGTCTGGGGTTTAAATCCTCCTCTGTTCCTTATTTTCTGTATGACTTTGGGTGACTTCCTTATTTTCTCTGAGCCTTAAGGTTCATAACTGTAAAAATGGGAGCTAAGGATACCTTCACTCACAGAGTTGTTTTGAGAACAGATTAACACAACACATGTAAAGTTCCTACATGGGGCCTGGCATGTAGTCAGAAATCAATAAATGGTAGTTATTAAGTTTTCAATTTGTCTAATCAGAGAATATTAATTTATCTCAAAAAACTGATCAGCCACCAAGAACTTGAATTACAGCATGATTCTGAGCAGACACAGAAACAAATTCCCATCTTCTAAATTCACCTGTGCCAATAAATAAATAAATTAATTAGTTAATTAATTAATTCACCTGTGCCACATCGAAATCTTACTCCTTCATATAGGAAAGACTTTGCAGTCAAAGCATTGACAATGACTTTCCTTTTTGACTATCAGCCCATTAGGTTGTAAGTTAGAATCCCATTTATTTTCACTGAGTTTCTTCGCAGAATATCCAGCATATATCAAGGACTTTGGTAATCTCATATTTTTCAAAATAAGCAGAAAACTTTTCAGCCAATTGAGAGAAAAAAAACCGTTTGACTCTCTTCCTGGAGTTGCCACATAGCATTTATTAATAGCTCTGTAAACAGGCTTGAACATAGTATCAGCTGGCTGCTCAAGATATTACAAAAGTTTATGAGAAGTTGCTCAGGAAAAACAAGATAGAGTCATTAGAAATCTGATGCTGGTCAAGAGTGCCTTTATCCTGAGTCTCCATAAATCACAAACAAATGAAACTTCTATTGTGATCACTGTTCCAGGTCTAAAGGATCTCCCTCTCCCCTTTAGTAGAAATTAAATAACATTTAAGAAAGCCCAAGATTTTTTTTCTCTACTGATACAGAGACTAATTACAGAATTTCCCAAGAGGTAATAAATATCAAACTCTAATCAACAGATGTGACATATAATAAATAAGAAGCATATAACTTTGATTCTCTAGGGCACATGTTTATCTTTAATTATCCCCAACCTGAGAATGGAATAACTGTTGTTATCTGTTATATTTATTATTTGTTTCTAGAGTGACACCACATTTTTTATTTTGCCCAGAACAGTCGCAGTTTAACCTGTTGTCCCAGCTTAATTATTAATTGCTCTCCTTTTACTTCCCAAAGTGTTTTGGTATTGATGGTAAATGATAAGGACTCCACTTGCTTAAAATTTTATTTTATAAAAAAGACAGATTCAAGAAAGCCATTAGAACAAAAGCGAAAAACAAGAGTTAATTATGGCTAGTGAGAAGAAGAAAAGATTGGATTAATATCAGAGATCAAAGGATGAGGGGGTGCCTGGGTGGCTCGGTCGGTTAAGCATCTGCCTTTGGTTCAAGTCATGATCTCAGGGTCCTGGGATTGAGCCCTTGTCGGGCTCCCTGCTCATCAGGGAGGCTGCTTCTCCCTCTCCCTCTGTCCCTATCCCCTTCACCCACTTGATCTCTCTCTCTCTCTCTCTCGAATAAATCAATAAAATATTTTTTAAAAAGAAATCAAAGAATAATTACTATAATTGAGCATAAAACTTAGTTCTGAGCTTCCTGACAGCCAAGTCAAAAAGGGAAAATAAAACTTGTTACATTATCTCTCATTATGCAATAGAGAGAAGAAACCCAGTTTTTTCAGAAGAGACAAATGTTTCTAGCACTAAACTCTAACAGAAACTTATCTCACTGGCCTTCCTCTAAGGATCATCAGACAATGGTTAGTGACTTCAACCATAAAGTTTCAAAAGATGCAGAGATATTCTCTGACTGGTGGCTTCTCATTTCAACCCAACAGTGTAGTATTAAAATTATAGTTCTTTTTCTAAAAAACAAAACAAAACAAACAAAAAAAACCCCAAACTTTTTCTAAAAGGGAAGAGGCAGTAATATAATCCCTTTTTATAGTTTTCTGGGAGTCTGACCTGATTCAAATTAACCTAATGTGTTAATTTTCAGAAACTGCCAACTGATAATTTTTATTTTTTATTTTTTTATGTTTTTTAAAGATTTTATTTATTTATTTGACAGAGAAAGAGAGTGTGAGAAGGAACACAAGCAGGGGGAGTGGGAGAGGGGAGAAGCAGGCTCCCCAATGAGCAGGGAGCCCGATGCGGGGCCCCGAATAAAAGATATTTTTAAAAATTATCAGTTGGGGGCACCTGGGTGGCTCAGTCGTTAAGCGTCTGCCTTCGGCTCTGGTCATGATCCCAGGGTCCTGAGATCGAGCCCCGCATCGGGCTCCCTGCTCATTGGGGAGCCTGCTTCTCCCCTCTCCCACTCCCCCTGCTTGTGTTCCCTTTCTCGCTGTGTCTCTCTCTTTCAAATAAATAAATAAAATCTTTAAAAATATATATATATCTTTTATTCATTAATCATCAAATAACTTTGAATATGAACCAAAACACTGCTAGGGACCTAATACTTGTTCTCCAGAATTTGTGATCTGATTTGGGGAGAGCCCTAGGGTAGTAGTAGTTCTTAACTGAGGTGACTTCCTACATCGGAGTGTCTGGCAATGTCTAGAGACATTTGTGATCGTCATAGCTTGGTCGGGGTAGGAAAGTGGATGCTACTGGCATCTAGTGGGTAGAGGCCAGGAACACTGCTAATCTTTCTTTAATGCACAGGGCAGTCCCCCCACAGCCAAGAATTATCCTGCCTAAAATGTCAACAGTGCTGAGGTTAAGAAACCCTGCCTTAGGGTACTGTCACTAGAAGAGATCATTTCTAGCTGGGGTAAAAAGAAGCTTCCTGGAGGAGGGGTCCTTGAGCTAGGTCCTCCCACCCCACCCCAGTGGAGCTGGAGGATTCCTCTCCCCAGGCTCCAGAAAAGGTGGGAACAGAAATAGGCAGGTGAGAAGAGGCAAGGTATACTGTAGGGATGCCGTCCACAAAGGGAATTGTGGGTAAGCTAACTGAGCTAGAAAAGAGAGAGAATCTATGTGAAGCAATAAGAGAGAAAGCCAGAGAGTACACGTGAATTTAGGGCAAAGAGTTTCTGCTCTGATGTTATGCTCCAAGATCCCTAAACATTGCTAGTGTTTTTTTTTAAAACACACAAATCAAAAGCAGCATAAACTTTTATGTTCACAAAGATCATCTTTGAATACCGGCTTGTGCTGTATATATATGGATAGACAGATATTTTCTCCCACTCCTCTACATCATTTTTCACCACTTACATAGTAGGGATTCCTTGGAACTCAGTTTTATATCACATTAAATTTTAAAAAATGGGTGCCTACTTAAAAATACGACCTATCAAGGCACAGAAAATTCTGAACCACTGCTGTAATTAATAGAACATTGTAGGAATCACCATTAAGAAATATTATTCTGACCTAGTTCGCCGTGTCACGCTGCAGATTGTCCTTTTCTTGAATCGTGGAATGCTTTGTGAGAAAGGACTACAAAGATGGGTCCCTCGATATTAGCCATCTCACCCCTCAAAGTTCAGCCAGAAGTGGGACAAAACCCTCCTCACCATGTTGACATGTTTACTTCTGGCGTAGGAAAATATTGCTGTTGCCCAATTTGGTTTTCCAGCCCCATTCACTTGCCTGGAAACATGTGTTTTATTCTTTCCTTTGATGATTTACAAATAAATTAGCATGATCCACTGAGGTCTGCCAACATACATGCGTTACTGGAGAAATCTGAGATGTTGAAAAATGATTGTGATTTATTGTATCCCGATACTTTCTTCTGAAGGACCAAATAAATAGCATCAGTTAGTTTATATACCTGACATATTTATTGCAGAATTCCCACTGAGCACTTCCCATTGTCATGTGTTCTCACACATTGTTTTCACAAATTGTGTTTTGAAAGAAACCGAGGGAAATTCAGGCCAGAGAAACAAGATGTTATCTTTTGGAAAGGATGAACCCACTCTAATGGAAGAGGATAATCCATTCAGAGGTTTGCAAAGCCAATGTCCTCCAGTGGGTGTGATAAATCCACAGGATCAGAATCCAGGATTTTGTACTGGGACCTTGAAGTCAGCAGGAACAATTTAGTTGTGCTCCAAATAAACACAGTGTATCATTATTATTATTGGATAAGCGTGAACATCTGTTAGGTCAATTTTGTCCTATTTCCTTAAGGCAATTGCATTCACCAAACACAGTTCTAATTATGTCTATCACAAATGGATCTAAGATGAGTGCATAATGCCAAAGCTGCTCCTTGATCATCTCTATGTTTGAAAACGAGATTTAAAAAAGAGAAAAATTCACCTGCTCATCTCAGATGGGTCACACGCTTGGAGGACCCCTGTAGAGATTCGAATTCTCTCCTAAATTCCATCAACAGGACCATTTTCAAAAGATGAGAATATTTGAGACAGCTGGCCTTCTTCACTTTCAGATAAACGTTGTACATGTTTTAAGTAATTTGGGGGGGGCAAGAGGAATCTAAATATTATTTTCTAAGAAATTCTTCATCATCTCCTTTTCCTAACTCAGTATGGTACCTTCCTAGGTGTCATTCAGTTCACCCAGGATATTAAGACAATTTTTCTCCGGGTTGAAACAGCTGTTTGCAGCAGGTTACAGCTGCAAGGGACTTCAAAGAGCATCTAGGTCTACCCCTCATTTTTCAGATAAAACATGATATGACTTGCCCCAGGTTACCTGGCTAGTTAGTGGCCCAGCTCTCCCTAAGGCCCAGCCTCTGGGAGGGGAGATCTGTCTTTCTGTAACTGCATTCACTCATTACACTTACTGAGTACATATCACAGGCCCAATAATCGAACAGGAGACATGCAGTCCTTGCTCTCAACACGCTCTGTCTGGCTATGCTATATAGGGCTTGGTCATGATCAAAGCAGGAGTGGAAGTTCTGCTAGAAGAAGTATCCTTGTAACCACCCTCCCTTACACCAGGTCTGAGAATTCCCTTCAGTTCTTCCCTACAGTAATCAGGGAGACCAAAGGCCACTTCATCAAGTTTTAGAGAAAGGGCCTCTGGTGGGCTTGTCAATAATTAGCGAATCTCAATATTGTTAAAAATAGAAAAGCATCATTATAACTTACAGAGGACCCGACCGACAGAGATGCCTCACACACCGACAGCATCTTTTTTGCTTGAATTAGTCAGTGATGACTCCCAGAAGTTTAGCAACAAGGATACCCCAAGGGGGAGCTCTTCTGGTTTGGAACTGAATTGCAGTGAGTGGCAGATCAAACCCAAAGCACAAGGAGCCTTTCAGAGCCACATTTAGTAGCATAGTCAAAGGAAGATAACCAGAAAGCCACAAAGAAACCGTTAATCCTCTCCTCCCTGTGTTTTTGTTGCCTATTTAAAGCTGATGAGGGCGCCTGGGTGGCTCAGTTTGTTGAGCGACTGCCTTCGGCTCAGGTCATGATCCTGGAGTCCCAGGATCGAGTCCCGCATCGGGCTCCCTGCTCAGCAGGGAGTCTGCTTCTCCCTCTGACCCTCCCCCCTCCCCCCTCTCATGTGCTCTCTCTCTCATTCTGTCTCTCAAATAAATAAATAAAATCTTAAAAAAAAAAAAAAAAAAACCTTTAAAGCTGATGAAATCCTGACAGTATTGGTTGGGGGTGGGGGGGGAGTGTTACACAATGTGCAAACCTCACAGACATTTACCAAAGATCAAGTTCCAAGATGTAAAACAAAATAAAACAAAGATTTTCTCCCAATTTGACTCCCAGCGGACCTGAAAAGCATTTCAAGCGTGTCCAGTAAGGCATTAAAAATAATGATCCCGGAGAGTCATCCCTCCCTTGGTTGTTTTAATATATTTTTGTCTACAAAAAAGAGAAGTTTTCTAAACTGCTCCCTTGGTTTCCTTTGAAAGGTCTCTAGAACAAAAGTACTTTGGGTGACCCCGGGATACCTGGCAACAGTAACCAAGGATGTGGATGAGGCTGAGAAAGATAAAAACAGACGATGCACTTTTTGACGTCAGACCTAAAATATTGTATACTTAAAACAGAAGAAAATGCTGGAGCTTAGAAACAAAGAATGACGCCATTGGGAAAATTAGCAAGCTTATTGAAGAGGATGTTAAATAAGACTTCTCAAAGTGTACTGTAAAATCACTCTTATGCTACCCAGATGGCCCTGTGGGGTAGCTTCTTTATGTAATTAGAATTGGCTTTCCTCCTTCTTGCCTCCTCCTCCTTCTCTTCTTTTCGTAATAATAGTTATTAGTATTATTATTATTAGCCATCCTTTACTGAGCGGCTGGGCTCTCTCATACATTCTCTCTACTTCTCCTAACAACCGTTTCAATGAACGGTTATGACCACCGGTTCTGAGGCGAGGGGATTGATGCCGGGAGTTCTGGACTGTTAATGGCGGAGAACACAGTCAGCCAGAGCAGCAGCCAACGCTCCGGAAGGCGAGGCGTCAGAAGTCTGGAAGGAAGTGAACTAGGTGAACGTTGGGGATCCACTTCCGTAGCAGCCCTTGGCATAGCTTATTCTCAGAATCAGACTTAACGGTCTATTACACTCCAGCCCAATTACGACAGGATCCCTAGGCCAAAGTAAAATTCAATGGCTTTTGCCACAGAATCTGTTTCTACCACACAGTGTCAACTGAACTCTGCCCCACCCGCTTCCTGTTTGTACCAAATTCTGGCATACCCTCCTTCCTACAATGGCTATGTCCCTGAAATTAATTTTGTTGTTGTTGTTGTTAAGTACAGTGACTAACAGTGACAATGCACTGTGGGGGAGTTACAGAAAGAATTTGCTATTTCAGGGAATCCCAAGGTGATTTTTCCCCCCTCTAAATGATTCCCCTCTCTCTCTCCCTCTCTCTGCTTCTCTTCAAACCTGAATTTTCATATGCCAGGATTGAATAGAGAGGAAAGATGAAATGTACAAGCACACTAATATTGCGTTTAAATATAGCAGGAGGAAGCTCTATTGAAGGGTCCACTCAGGTTTTCAACAAAGTGGCTCTCAAAAGATCTCAGAGCTAGGCCATTTCTGATGGTCGCAGGAAGAAGAAAATGCACCTTTATAAACCCAAAGCTCGGATGTATGTATAGATGTTCACACGTGCATGCACAGGTTCCTGATGTTTACCGAGCTGAGCCTTCTCACTTTTACTTCTCCCCACAAGAGCAACTTCTGTTACATCTCTCTCCCTTCCTCACCCCCACTCGCACAAACAATCCTGAAGTTGTGAGCTAAAGGAATATTGTCCATTTAAAAAGGAAAATGGCTTCATAGGGACAAAGTGGCACCTTCCAGTTGCATGAAAAGACAGGACTCCATCAAGGTTGACTTTCTAGAGCTTTTCGTACAGTTGGTAGGAGAGAGGGGTTAAATATCCCAGGCAGGGAGTCATATGCCCAAAAACCGAGACAGCTCTGGCTGGCTGAGTGCCTTAGGAAGACAGCCATGGATCCTCAGTCAGGTATTTGGGATCCCAACTCTTCTCAGAAATGCATCTTGGTTTCAGTTTCCCCTTTATCTCTGGCAAAGAGCACCGTGAACATGAACTGAGGACTGTGGGTGGAACTTGGAGCCAGCTGCCAGAGGATGCCCCACCCTGCCGGGGTCCAACCCAAAAACCAAGAGCAGCACTCTCAGCCTAAGCCATGCTTCAGGGGCTGGGTACTAAGCTTTCGCACTTGGCTGAGGTTTTTGTTTTTTCAGGGTTTTCTGCAAACCTTCAGGATTCAGAAGTGAAGCTCTGAGGCTTATGAGGGTGGCGTTCCTGCCATTTGGGTCATTTGGCTTTTTTGAAGAGTGGGCAGGTCTTGGCAGGCTAGCCATGGCACAAGGATGATAATAATAATAATAATAATAATAATAATAATGGCCACCTTTTATTGGGTGTTTGTTGAATGACAGGCATTGTGATACATATTTTCTTAGATTATTTCGTTTTATCCTTACAGAAGCTCTGGGAGAAAAGTCATATAAACATCCCCATTGTATATATGACGCATAGAGAGCTTGCCATTTGTCCCAAGTCCCACAGGTAGAAAATGACAGACTCCCTCCAAACTCCGCCAGTATATCCCCATTGGCCAAATCCTACCAGAAGTGGGAGGCAAGGGAGCCCATTGAGGCAATCTATATAGGCCAGCCTTCGGCAGCCCAGAGCAGGGTAAAGAAAGGCAGAGATGCACTTGGAGGGGGCTTGTAGGTCTGAAAATGACTTTATCCTAACCTTCGCTTGATTGATATTTAGCTGGCTATATAATTATAGATTGGAAATCATTTTCTCTTGGAATTTTAAAGACATCACTCTTTGCCTTTTAGCTTCCAGCATTACTTTTGGGAAATCCAAAGCCATTCTGATTTCTGAGACCATATATGAACTAGCTTTTTCTTCCTGGAAGTTCGTAGGATCTTCAGGGGTCCCCTGAACTGCCCAATTCAATTCCCAATAATCCTTGTTAAAAAGAATTGATCTATTAAATAAATTGTCCCAACAACTATAAATTGTCATTCTATAGAGACAGAAAAAAGAAATACCTATCCATTCTTCTCCCTTAAGCAACAGTTAGAGCCCAATCTAATAGAGGTATTAAATTTTAAAATCTGTTTAAAATACATTTTCTGGGAAAATCAAGTTAAACGTGGAGAGAAAAATATGATAGTGGGACTATCCAAAATTATAGTATTTCTATTCAGCATCTAAAAATATCTGTTATCCTATCCTCACATGAAATTGTTGTTGAATAAGAACAACTTAGGTTAGCACTAAACAACGTGTGTCTTTTCAATAACTTGGGGCCACGGACTCTTCCAAAAGCAGACTTAACAAACATTTCTCTTAGAAAAATGACATGTTTCATTAAGTGTCATGGTCCCAGGGTCCTGGGATGCAGCCCTGCATTGGGCTCCCTGCTCCGCGGGAAGCCTGCTTCTCCCTCTCCCACTTCCCCTGATTGTGTTCCCTTTCTGGCTGTGTCTCTCTCTGTCAAATAAATAAATAAATAAATCTTTAAAAAAGAAAGAAAGAAAGAAAAATGACATGGTTTATTTTTAATGAGCTTATTATTTTACATGAAGATATCATAACTGGGAGATTACCCTGTTGTAGAAACCAGCATCCAATAAGTTGTTGCCCCAGCACAGAACAATGGGTGACAGAAATTCTTTTGTGGGTTATAGTCTCCTGATGGAGCCAAAGTTGGTTGGCCCAAGATGATTTCCATGGTCTGTTGAGCACAAAAGTGGAGGTTGGCACTTGGCCACAAACTAGGCTGCCCAGTCAGTAAGACCTGCTTCCATCAACCCAAGGCTGCACTGAATTCTGATTTTTTTAACAATAGAAATGACACTGCCACAGGGAAGAGAAAGAACAATGGTGTTTTGACAAATGGAACAAAGATATAGCTTGACTGATAATTCAGGTCAGAAAGCAAATGAAGGCACAGGAAGACTGACGTTGGTCTGCCTTATTGCCATGAAGCCAACACTCTGTGGAAGGGTTTCCACTGACATGACAAACCGGCTCAACAGTGGCCATTTGGATTCAGCAATTTTGTTGGGTGTTTTCTGGCAAAGGGCACTTTCTCTAGAACTTCAAGTGTAATTAGAGTAATATTACACAATATTAACACATATGGAGCACCTGGGTGGCTCAGTTGGTTAAGCGTCTGCCTTCATCTCAGGTCATGATCCCGGAGTCCTGGGATCAAGCCCTGCGTTTGTCAGGGTCCCTACTCAGCAAGGAGTCTGCTTCTCCAGCACCCTCTGCCCCTACCCTCCTCCCCGCTCATGTGTTCTCTTTCGCTCTATTCTCTCTCTCTCAAATAAATAAATAGAATCTTTTTATTTTTTATTTTATTTTTTTTAAAGATTTTATTTATTTATTCATGAGAGACACAGAGAGAGAGAGGCAGAGGGAGAAGCAGGCCTCCAAGGAGCAGGGAGCCCGATGCGGGACTCGATCCCAGGACCCTGGGATCATGATCTGAGCTGAAGGCAGACGCTTAACGATCTGAGCCACCCAGGTGCCTTAAATAAAATCTTTTTAAAAAAATTAACACATATAGCCATACTATCTTTGAAACCAAAGGAAGAACCAGTGAGAGCTTGTGAGACTCACTGAAAAATGTTATTGTCCTGTTTCTTTGGAGATCTGCTAGAATAGTTCAGATAGCGTTCTGGCCTGTGGAAGGGGCTAGGCTAAGAAACCTCTAGTTGCCCTTTCTAGACTTGCAATCCTCTAAGAATGGAAATTAGGAAGCATTCATTCATGACCTTGAAAAAAATGTCTGTAAAAGTATATTATAGTATATTATAATGTATCAGTAAAACGAGCTGGGAAGAGGGTTTATGTGAAAGTTCATGTGAGAAATGCAGCTATTAGCAAGCATGCCATTCCCCACCTTGACCCCAGCAGGAATGTGTAAATTGTAACATATGGAATGTAAGCGTCTGTTGAGATGTTTCATAAATCTGCCTGGCAATGAGCATCACAAGGTCCTGTGTGAGAACGGGCCCCAGAAAGGGAGAGATGGTGAATGTCACATCGAACTTTAGGCTGTTAATCAGCCCAGAATCTGACCATCAAAAATTTGCAGACAATGTTCTTTAATAACAGCGACTACTTTCTGACAAGGTGACGCTTCGTTATGGGACCCAGCCCAGGAATAAGTAATATGTTCATCCATTCGCTCAAGAAATGTCTATGGAGAGCTTGTAACATGGCAGGCAGTGTGCTGGGCACTGCAAGGACAGGGAGGACAAGAAAGACGCTGCCTTGTCGCCATGTAACCTACAGCATGTCGAAAAACAGATGTTAAAAGAATAGTAATAACAAAAATAATTTTATAATTACGATTTGGATAAATGCTAGAAAGGAAAGTACTAGCTTATACTAATAATACAGGCACTCTTCCAAACTCTCTACGTGGATTATCTCATTTAATCCTCACGTAATCCTCTCCGGTAGATGCTATTATTAGCCCCAATTTAAAGATGAAGAAATAAAGGTGTGAAGGCCTACCTGTCTTGCTCAAGGCCACACAGCTAATGAGGGGTGGGCTCGGAATATAGCGTCAAGCAGGGTGAGTCCAGGCCCCGATTCCTGATTCTGTGCCACTTTTTAAAAAATCTGAGTGGGGAAAGACCATGGATTTAGATTTCCAGGTTAAAGAAAATGTCTGGCAGGGTATAATTTTAGGCCAAGCCCAAGGATAAGTAGGAATAATTTGGGCAAAAGAAGGTAACAAGAGTATTCCAAAATTGGGGAAATAGCATGTCCAAAGGTCCTGAGGCAGAAGGAGTTGGCTCTGGAAGCATGGGGGGTGAAGGCAAGGCTGGAGAGTAGGCAAAGGTCAGAGCAGGTGCGACCTTGTAAATCCTACTAAGAATCTTGAGCTAAATCCTGAGCAGAGTGGGAGCTCCTGGAAGACTGGACTTTGTCTGGGGCTCAGTAGAGTTGCTCCAAACACGACTACTATAGCCGGGAGAGGAGAGGTGTTCTCCCCACGGAGGATGGAGGCTACTGCTGAGCTCACAACTCACCCCTCCTGCCCACCTCTTCTGTAGAAGAAAGAGGATTCTACATAGTTCTGTTCTTACCAGACCTCTGCCTTCTGCTGCAGTTAGAAGATGGTGGTGTCAAGAAAGGACTGATGCTACGGATCGAATGTTTGTGTCCTCCTCCCCCAAATTCATATGTTGAAATCTTGATCCCCAATGTGATGGTATTAGGAGGTGGGGCCTTTGGGAGGGAATCAGGTCCAGAGGGCAGAGCTCTCCCAAATGGGATTAGTGCCCTTACACGAAGACACAGAGAGCTAGCTCCCTATGAGGATACTATGGGAAGTTGGCCAGTTGCAAGCTGGAAGGGGTCCTCCTCCCAGAATCTGACCATGCTGGCACCCTGATCTTACACTTCCAGCCTCCAAAACTGTGAGAAATTTCTGTTATTTATAAGCCACCCGGTCTATGGTACTTAGTGATAGTAGCCCAGACAGATGAAGACAACTGGCAAACCAAAAATTCATTCAGCACTGCTTAATATTAACCTTAGGCACCAGCATTAATTTTGGCATTGCCCAAACTGTGAGAATTAAGATTAAGAAAATGATTCCCCCCAGATTTTCATGTTAAAAATGGCAGCATTTCTTGGGGCGCCTGGGTGGCTCAGTTGGTTGGGCATCTGCCTTCGGCTCGGGTCATGGTCCCGGAGTCCTGGGATCAAGCCCCACATGGGGGGGTGGCCTCTTTGCTCGGTGGGGAGCCTGCTTCTCCCTCTGCCTGCCACTCTCCCTGTTTGTGCTCTCCCTCTGTCTCTCTGTCAAATAAATGAATAAAATCTTTAAAAAAAAAATGGCAGCATTTCCTTACACTCTTGAGACAGATACTCTATTATTCTGGGGTGTTTGTTTGTTTGTTTAATCAATTCTTTCATTTATTCACTCATCAAAGATTGGCATACCTATTGTGTGGTAGACATGAAAGATAGAAAAACAAGTCAGACTCAAGTCCCAGTGGAAGGCAGAATAATGGCATCCCCGAAATGTCCACATCCTAATCCCCGGGGCCTGTGGACACATTACCTTACATGGCAAAAGAGACTTTGCAGATGTGTGTAAGTTAAGGTTCTTGAGATGGGGAGATTATCCTGGATTATCCGGGATGTAATCAGAAGAGTCCATTTAAGAGTGAAAGATGGAGGCAGGAGGGTTGGAGTCAGAGAAGGAGATGGAAGGACCGAAGCAGAATGAGCATGCCACTCCTGGGTTGGGGCTATAAGCCAAGGAAGGAGGGCAGCGGCCTCTGGAGCCTGGAAAAGCTGAGGAATGGGTCCTCCTCCAGAGCTGCCAGAAAGGAATGCAGCCCTGCCAGTACTTTGGTTTTAGCCCCAAAAGACCCACTTGGTACTTCCGATCCTCATAAGATAGTACTACAATATAGGTAAGATAATAATACAAATTGTTTCAAACCCCTAAATTTGTGATCATCTTTACACCAGCATTAGGGAAAAAAATGCATTCCCCACTCCAGCCTGGACCTGCCCCAGGACAGACATCTTTAATCCCTCAGTTTCCCACTAGGGCCCACAGTCTTTCTCAACCCAGCAGTCCCGGCAGCGATCCCCAATCAGCCAGTGAGATGCAACTCACTTTGCATCCTGCGAGGTCTGTGCAACAACTTACACGTGAGTGTGACCCTGCCGGCATCACTGTAAATGTAAATATTAATTACACAGGTATTTCTTAATAATTCTTCTAGATTTGTGTTCCTAAGTTGGTTCTGCCCCATAATTGCTGTGTCTCCTCGGGCAAATTACATACATCCCCAGGCTTCAGTTTCTTTATCTTTAAGATAATAATATCTACCTCCAAGATTGTGAAGCATAAGTGACTTGGGTATTAAAGCATGAAAAATCATGCCTGGCACACAGGAAGTGCTCAAATTTTAACAATGTTGATGATGACTGCTATTCTTATTCCCTACAGCGTTTAGCGTGAGGTTTAAAAGTCCTTTGGGGGCCTTCTGTCTACCGTGTGGGACACACACTAGACAGGTAAGAGTGGGTGCGAGTGGACAGGATCTACCTGGGAGAAGACTGAATCAGGGTGGAGATGGTCAAAATGGAACAAAGTGGGTGGACTTGACAATACTGCAGAAGTGAAATCAACAGGCTTGTCAGTGAATTGCCTATGGGGGTGAAGATGTGTCAAGGATGACAGAGTCCAAAACCTTATGATGACATGCTAATTACAGCATGAAATAAATCCTTATTTTGCTTGTGGCCTCTCCTGCCCCCTATCTTTTCCTAGTGTGGTACTCTTTCCTTTCCATAACAAAGAAACACCATTAAAAACAAAAAACAAAACAAAACCAAAAAAAAAAAAAAAACAAGAGCCAAAGGAGGCACCAGGTACAGGGGCATAAACTATTTGGCAACGTGTAACAAAAAACCAGGAGACTTCTTCTACCTGAATTTTGGCTTTTTGTTGCCACTATGTGAAGAAGGCATCATAACTGGGCAGAAAGAGGGAGTGTAAGACAACAGAGGAAGAAAAAAATAAATGGAATTAAAAGGCCTGAATTTTTAGAAAAACAAATACATGAATAGCATTAAAAAGTAGTTTTTAATTTTTAATGCCTGTAATGAAGTTGGGCTGGGGGTTAGGCAGCAGGTGGAGAATAGAGAACGAGGCTCTTTGTGGCTGTGCAGGGTATGGGATGGACCAGGGACTGACTGATGGGCAAGAGGGAAACGTTCTAGAGATAGAGTTGGGAGATACGGTTTCCAGGCCCCGTTTTGCCACCAATGAGCATTTGAGCATGGAGCTTAACCCCAAGGATTCCACAAGATAGCTCTTGTGTTCATGGGTTCTATGAAGTTGTCAGGAGCCGAAGGGAGGTCTACAGTCCTCAGGAGGAGCCCATCTTGCTGGCATGTGAGTTGCCTCGAGCATCTCACGGGTCCTCACTGGCTGGAGGGTAGCTAAAGGGAGCTACCTTCCACCAAAAGGATCTTCATGCCCTTCTGCCTCTGTCCTCCCAAAGTGACTCCTGCTGAAGGTGGAATATTTCTCAGCTGGTCCACCAGGAGTTGCTAAACGATGGAGTTTATTTCTGCATGAAACAAAACACCTATTTTTTCTTCCTTCTGCCTATGTCCATGATTTGGCTGTGTTTAGCAGAAGAAAGGCAGGAAAGGCAGACTTTGAAATTGTAGCAAGCATTTGAACAGATTGAATTTAATTTTGGATACAAATGTCGAGGAAAATCTCCCTTCGCTCCTGCTCTTTGTTCATGGAGGCGCAATGCGATGCTCCAGTGGAAGGCCTGCTGATCTAAGCCGGTGCCGGCTGCTAATGACAAAGGGTGGGAGTGAGGGATGGCCAGCTGAGTCCAAGGAGGGATGCCCTTCCCCAGCATGCTTCCAGACACTCTGCCCAGCTCCACTGTGCATGGTGGGACAGAGGGCAAGAACCTAAAAGCTGCTCAAGTCCCAGCTTGGCCACAACATGCTGCATGGCCTTTCCCCACAGCTTAGGTTTGGTTTTCCTGGTCCAGGAGATAAAAGGACTGGAATAGATGAGCCATAAGATCTTTTCTTTCTGATGTTTTAGGATTCTGACATTTGGAGCGTCTGCAGATGCTGGAAAGGAATGCCAGCCAAGAGTGTAGGATAAAATTTGGCACAAGTATTTGGGAGGGCATTAGCTTTCAAATGTTTTAATGGGCATACCCTTTGGCTTTTAAGTATCAATTCTTGGGATTTATCCTGTGGAAATACTAGCCAAAGTATGCAAACATGGATGTTTATAACTGCAAAATATCAACAAACAACTTACGCGACCACTAGTAGGGAAGTGGTTAAATAAATATACTACACAACCATAATAAAGAATAAAAAACATATAATATTTTTATAATATATAATAAAAATATCCAAAATATAACTTCAAGTGAAAAAATTAAATTGTTGAGTAAAATATATACAGCATGATTATGTTTTTTTCTGAAATGAAATCCAGATAAGTGTAACATATATTTAATTATATATGCATATGCATTATATTTAATTATATACACATAGAGAAAACGTTGAGAAGGTTCCACACCAAAAATAATAGTGGTTTGCTCTGGGGCTGCACAGTTTAATACGATAGCCTCATGTAACTCCTGAGTACTCACAGTGTGGCTGGTGTGACTGAGGAACTGGATTTTAAAATTTTATTTAATTTTAATTACTTCATGTTTAATTTAAAACTGGTCCTTCAACTGTATGTTTTAGGAAATCTAAATACAGATCAAGTATTTTCAATGAAAATATAGCATCCTTAAAAAAAAAAAAGAAAAGAAAATATAGCATCCAAATTGAGATGTATTGTAAGTGTAAAATACACATCAGATTGATTTAGAAGACTTAGTACCAAAAAGTGGTAAATATCTCAATAGTAATTTTCTATTTTATGAATAATTTGATAATATTGATTACATGTTGAAGTAAAAATAGTTGGGATACATTACATTAAATAAAATATATAATTAAAATGAATTTCACCTGTTCCTTTTTTACCTTTTTTAATGTGGCTACTAGAAAACTTTAAATTACATACATGGCTCACATGATATTTCTATCGAGTACTGCTGCTTTGGGGAGTGGGATAGAGGAAAAGCTAAACTAACTTTTTATTTATATACTTTTATATTGTTTGATTTTGTTACAGTAAGCCTGGATTACTTTCATAATTTATGAAGAATAAAGACTTTTATAATGTGAAAATAAGCAGTTCCTTTCTAGGATATATTTTGATATATAAAGAAAATATTTGAGAAAATACTCCCTCTAACTTGTTTCTTTTGGGATGGTGTGTCAGGGTCTGAAATAAATGTTTTGCCATCAAGTTATCATAAAGTGGAACTCTCATTGTGGTGTCTCTGTGATTTACCAGCATCTTCTTATTGCTTGACCCTTTCTTGGATAACTGCTATCCTCAGCAAGGATACTTCTGCCTGACAACGATCCCAGCTGTGTTGGAAGAGGATTGTTTCTCAGAGAGTAGGAGTTAAGCCCACGAGAGTTAGGAAAAAAAGAGAAATAATCCTTAAAGAAATCTCCCCTCTTCTCTCCAGCTCCCTCCTTCTCCTGTATCAAGATTCCCCAAAGCTTTGGGGATCTATAGTCCTAGGCTGAACTTCCTACCTCGCTAAATGACAAAGCCAGGATGTTAATGTTCCCCACACAGACACGTCTGCATTATACATAAAGATGTCTGTGTTACACATAAACACGTTATGGCTGTAACAATATCATTTTCAAAGGAGCGCTAATCCGCTGAAGTCATCGAGTCAGAAAACACTTGTTTCTCCATGTCTTGTGTCTGAGCTGTGCGTGAGAGAGAACAGTAAGAAGGAGGGACGGAGGAAGGATGGAGGGAAGGAAGAAGAGAGAGAGAATGCATTTTATAAAACCCGACTTTGCAGAGACAGCCTTTCAAACTGTCCCTCTGGTTTCTTATTTGTTTGCTATGGTGTCACTTCCTTACACAATTTTCTGTTTAAAAAATTGATGGTAATCTTTTCTATACAAACGGACAGATATACATATGACCCACGCAAGTATTTTGGGTATGAAGTTGTGGGGTTTGAATGGATGCCACAGGGTGATGGGTGGAGAAGAAAATCAGCTACAGTTCTAAAAGTTCAGAGATAGCCAACTCCATGCTTCCCTAAAACCCTGTATCACCCATATCATAGCTCGTGTCTGCCTAGATCATATTCGCCTGTTTTTATCTGTCTTCCTTGCTAAGCACCTCTATCCCCAGCACCTAGCAGAGTCTTGCAAATAGTAGACCCTTAATGAAAGTTTGTTGATTGAATGAGTGAAAGAATGAACAAAGAAATACACGGACCTACCATTCAAGAGTCAGTCTTATCTAAAACATTAATGAAATTAGAATTTCATCTCAAAAATGGACTTGTAAAATCTTCCATCTTATTTACACTATACTTATTAAATGCCTATCATGGGCTAAAATAAAAGATGGCTAAACAAAGCCAGATTTTACACACACACACGGTTCTAGCCCTTATGAAGTTTACAATCTGGGGAGAGACAGAAGGTGGGGATCGGGTATAAATACATAAAATTTAAAATCACAGATAGTAATAAGTGTTCCTGAGGATACGACCAGGGAAGATGATAGAGAAAAAAGCAAGGGGCTATGCCCATTTAGCCAAGCCAATTTTTCTCTTCTCTGAGAAAGTGACATTGAAGTCAAAGCATGGAGGATTGGGAGTCAGCTATTAAATAAATAAATTGGGGGTGAGGGGGTACAGGAGAGAGGAAGAGCCTTCCACACGCCCAGGAGCAGTGTCTGCTGCTTCGGTGACTTACCACCCAAACGGGCCATGTAATTTGAATTTGACTTGATTCATTTGGGTTTTAGGGCCCATGCTAATCTGCATGCCTGACTGACTAGGTGTCAATGTCTATTGGAACCCACGTGCTCAGAGTATAAAGAGGGTGATTTCCCTTATTAGAAGGGCAATGTGGTTATAAGGGAATGTTCTGGGAGTGGGCTGAGGGGTGGCTGGCAATAGGCTGTCTATACTTGAAGACAAGTATTTTCACTTGTCTTCAAGGTTGTCTCATACCTCTTCGCATTAGTTTCTGCATTTCAGATCTGCTCTCACTATTCAATTTCTGCTATATATATATATATATGTAATTTTTTAAAAAGATTTTATTTATTTATTTGACAGAGACACAGCGAGAGAGGGAACACAAGCGGGGCGAGAGGGAGAGGGAGAAGCAGGCTTCCCACTGAACAGGGAGCCCGATGAGGGGCTTGATCCCAGGACCCTGGGATCATGACCTGCGTGAGCCGAAGGCAGACGCTTAACAACCCAGCCACCCAGGCGCCCCTCAATATATATATTCTTTGTTGACAGTAATTACATGGGATTCACAAGAGAGAATTCTTGCTTTTCACTTTATACTCCTTGTCCCTTTTGAGTATTTTAAAATATGAGTTTTTATAACTTATAAAAGTAGTAAATACAATTGTGAACTATATATATTGTTCTGTTTAACATGCAACCCTATGACCATTGTAGGGAATTAGTTTTCTTTTCTCCCAATTATTAATGCAATGTAAGTTCAGTGCAATTAGATTTAGGAAACTCACGAAAAAATAAAAAGAAAATAAAATTCTCCATAACTTAATCATCCAGAGATTACCACTGATAATATCTTGTTATATTTCTTTCTCAATGCCTTTTTAAAAATAGAATCAAATTCTACTTGTTAATTTATAGATGGCTTTTAAAAACTCAATATATGTAGGCACATTTCTGTGACAATAAATGCTGAGCTTTTGTATGGATAATTTAAATAAATGGACATTTAGGTTGCCATTTTCACCATATAATTAACTTCTAATCTAAATTTTAAAAAATATTTATTTTGGGGGGGGGCCAAGGGAGAAGGAGAGAGAAACTCAAGCAGACTCAATGAGTATAAACTAGATGTTTGAAAATGTTTGAAAATCTAGACTGACCAAATCAAATTCAGGGCTGTTTCCTAATGTCACTAAATAATTTAAACAGCAAGTTTCACTCAAAATGCCTTTTCTTTTTTTTTTTTTAAGATTTATTTATATACTTGAGAGAGAGCAAGCATGCACATGGAGGGGCAGTGGGAGAAAGAGGGGAAGCAGACTCCCTGCTGAGCAGGGAGCCCCAAGCAGGGCTCAATCTCCTGACCCTGAGATCATAACCTGAGCCAAAACCAAGAGTCAGAGGCTTAACTGACTGAGCCACCTAGGTGCCCCACAAAATACCCTTTCATAAAATATCAGCTTCTCAGAAGGTTGGTGGTGAGGGGTAGGGAGAAATGCCTCTGAAATCTATCTAAGCTTTGAAGACTAGCTCACATCTGTTGTGTAGAGGGAGTGGGGTGAGGGTAGGGGTGAGTACCGTTGGAGTCCACTGCTCTTATCACAACTGTTACTGCGTGACCAACATGTCAGGCAAGTGAGGGGGGCAGGGCAAGAGGCAAAGTTCCAGGTGCCCAGAAGTGGGTAGGCTGGAGGATTCTAGCCATCAGAAGCCCCCACATGCCAGGACTTGAAAAAGAGAACCTCAACCAGTTTCTCTCCAACAAAACAGAAAATCAGCCAGGGCCAGATCATGTTCATGCAAGATCAGCCTGTCTCAGGCCAGTGAATACACAGAGATCCATTCCACCTTCAAACCTGACATTCCCCTTAGTTACCACCCTGTGATTTCCAAAAGACTATTTTCTGTTTCTTTTCAGCTATAGCAACCTGCTCTCTTAAATAGCTTCTTTATCTGGTGGGGCAATTACAGTCTGTGACTAACAGCTGTGGTTCATAAACATGAGTTTCACTGTTTGGGTCAGTAGTTCTTAGCCTTTTCCGAATAGCAACTCCCCCAGCTGATCTTGGCATTAAGAGAAGCACCTTTCCTCAGCACTCGGGTTGGTACTCAATAGTGCAGTTTACTGTTGGAGGGTTCTGTGTTCCCATTATAAAGGAGGTGACATTTTTATTAAGTTGCAAGTCCTGGCATCTAATACCAAACATATTTCTAGATGTTGGTTTTATTAGTGATTTTAACTTTCCCCATTGAGCTTTTCTTTATATTCCAAATAGTCTACAATAGGATGTCTTTCTCTTAGACTTACAAGAAAAATGTTCTTTCAAAAAGTAATTCTTAACCAGGAAATTTTAAGGAGAAAATCTGCAAGATCTAGGGCTCGATGAAGAGTCCTTAGACCTGACATCAAAAAGCACAATCCATAAAAAAAATTATAAATTACACTTAAGAAGAATTAAGAGCTTTTGCTGTGTGAAAGACTATGTAAAGAGGATGGAAAGACAAGCTGTGGACTGGGAGAAAATATTATTTGCAAACCACACATCCGACAAGGGACTTGTATCTAGAACATATAAAGAACGCTCAAATTTCAACAGTAAAAACAAACAACGGAATTAGAAAATGGGCAGCCTATAAGAGACATGTCATTGAAGAGGGTATACAGATGGCAAATAAGCACATGAAAAGATGTTCAGCATTACCAGCCATTAAAGAAATGCATTTGACCGTGATGAGATACCACTACACACCCCCTTAAGACAGCTACAGTAAAAAAAAAAAAAAAATAGTGACAATGCCAAATGCTGACAAGGAATCGGAAAAACCAGATGTCTCATACATGGCTGGTGGGAACATAAAATGGTAGAGTGATTCTGGAGAATGGTTTGGCAGTTTCTTAAAAAACTAAACATAGATTTTCCATACGACCCAGCAATTGGGCAGTTATCACAGAGCAATGAAAGAACCTGAACAGGAGTATTCATAGCAGCTTTATTTGCAATAGCCCAAATCTGCAAAGCACCAACATGTCCATCAATACCTAGTTAAACAACAACCAAAAAAACCAAACTACTGATACATGCAACAACCTGGAAGGACTTCAAGGGCATTATGCTGAGTGAAAAAAAGCCAATCTCAAAAGGTCACATACTGTATGATTCCACTGATACCACATTCTTAGAGATGGAATTAGAGAGATGAGCAGTTGGTGGGAAGGAGGGAGATGAGTGTGATTATAAAGGGTAGCATGAGGGAGATCTTTGTGGTGATGGAATGGTTCTGCATCTGTGTTGCAGTGGTGGTTACACAGATCTACACGTGTGATAAAATCGCACACACTCACACATGCACGCACGCGCACACACACACACACTGTACCAATATCAACTTCCTGGCTTTCTTATTGTACTATAGTTAAATAACATGTAACTATAGAGGGAAATGAGTAAGAGTATCCAGGACCATTCTGTACTATCTTTGCAACTCTCTGTGAATCTGGAATTATTTCAAAATAAAAAAATTTTTAAAAGAAATTCATGCTTATTATTGAGAATTTAGAATATGCAAGAAAAAAATATGAAGAATACGAGTTCTAAAATCCATACCTCCTGATGTACTTGTTTTAGAATGTTAGAATTTATTGCTTACTTTTTGATTTGAGATAAAACTCACTTAACATAAAACATTTTTACTTTTTTAAGTGTACAACTCAGTGGTGTTTTTAGGTTATTCATAGTATTGCACAACTGTCACCATTATTCAATTCCAAATATTTTCATCAGCCAAAAAGAAACCTCACACCCATCAGGCCATTTTCCCTCCCCTGCAATAACTAATCTACTTTCCACATATTATATGATGCCATGTATATGAAGTGTGCCTATGCATGGAATCATACAACAGGATACAACAGTCCTTTGTGACTGGCTTCTTTCATCCAATGTAATGTTTTCAAGGTTCATCCATGAAGTAGTCTGCATCAGTACTTCATTGCTTTTTGTGGTCAAATAATATTCCATTGCACAGATATATTCAATTTTAATTTTTGATACAGTTTTTCTTTGTTCCCTTACTGTGGGTGCCTTTTATTTATTTTTTTTTAAAGGTTTTATTTATTTATTTGACAGAAACACAGCGAGAGAGGGAACACAAGCAGGGGGAGTGGGAGAGGGAGAAGCAGGCTCCCCACGGAGCAGGGAGCCCGATGCGGGGCTCGATTCCAGGACCCTGGGATCGTGACCTGAGCCAAAGGCAGACGCTTAACGACTGAGCTACCCAGGTGCCCCTGCAGGTCTCTTTTACATTGGTTAGTTTAGTGAACTCTCTCCAGCCTGGACTGCTGACCTGTGGCCTCCCATTATTCAAACCAAGGCATCTGGAGCCCCTCAGCTTCATTCCCTCCCTTCTCAGCATCACCTCCTGAAATCAAGATGCTTCATCAGGTAGGTCATTAAGTGAGACCCAGAGGATCTATACAGCGGATGGTCTCCTTGTGCCCCATGAGAGGTGAATGGTGTCAGGGCGGAAGGGAGAGGAGACAGCCAGCCTGTCTATGGAGCAGCAGAGCAATTTTAGTAGCCTCCTAGTCACAGGCTTGACTCACCTCTCTAGAACAAGGAGCACTAAATCTTTCTCCCAAAGCGATGTTTTTCTAAGCTGTTTTGGAACACAAACATTTTGCCTGAGTGTCCCTGCTCTCCACATGGTGTTCCTGAGTCCAGAGCTGTCTGTCCCACAGCGTAGCAATCACCAGCTTACCCACTACCAAGCGTCCTTCCCTTCTGTCACTGATGTCACAACTGGGCTGAGTTGACTGTGCCCATAGTACGTTGGTGTCTTAGTGAATGCGAAGCCCATCTACTGAGCCCTTATGACATGTAGGCCCTGGACTGAGCCCTTTGCATTTATCATCTGACTTTGGGCTCACAGCAATTCCATCAAGCAGGAGTTGTTCTTATTCCCATGTTAAGATTCAGAGACAGAGGCTCAAAGAGTTTTAGGGCCCAGTCCAAGATCATATCCCCCACTGAGTGGCTTGGTGAGGATGCAACACAGACCTATGGATCAGCCAGGTGCACTGAGAGCGTAGGCTCTGGAGCCAGACTTCCTGGGTTCCAATCCTGGCTCCCTGTTCATTAGCTGTTTGGATTTGCCTCCACTTCCCCATCTGTAAAATGGGATTAATAATAATACCTACCTCATCGTGTTGTTGTAAAAATTAAATATATGAATCTGTTACAGCCTGACAGGTATGTGCCTGGCACATACTAAGGGCCATGTGAGTGATCACTGTTGTCATGGTTGTTAGTATTACTCTGAGTCTTAAAAATGGGACAGTGAGGCAGGAAAAAAAAACCAAATGGTCCAAACAGGCACCATTTCCTGTTGCCTCATGAGATTTCTCCGGCCCAAGTGACACAACGCGTGCTGCCTCCAGGCGACCGCTCCCAAGCCCAGGGGTTTTCAGCCACCAGCAGAGCCAAACCAGCCACTTCCAAAGCCACACTCTTCAGGTCAGCAATAAGTTGCTGTAGTGACAGGAAAGGCGGCTAGGGGCGGGGATAACTCGTTCCTGTAAGAGCCAGCAATGGATTTCCTTTGAAGAAGCATATTATGTGGTCACCCGGAAGGTTGCCTTTCGTAAATATTTGCTTAGGAGCATCCGACGCTCATATTTTGTGTATCTCTCTTTCCACAACACACCATGGACTATCGGTGCTACGGGAAATACAGCCATTAGTGCCTTTAACTCTAATCAGATCAGAGAACCAAGTCCAGGAACTCCAGACCCAATTCAGAATACTCATCTTTACCAAAGGGTAACATGAGACATTACCTGCCTCACAGTGACTGGTTACAAAGGTTAAGAGCCCTGGAGTTGAGGCTTTCTTCACTCCTCTAAATTATAATGGCTTCACTTCGGGCCAAAATCGGCTTCAATTTGGAATCCCAATCAACAGCCCTGTGAAGGACTTCTCCTTGAGAAGTCCTAAGTTGGCTGAAGGAAGACAGACCTCACCATCAGACGGCTGAAACAGGTGGGCCTCACCGAGCTCAGGGAGCTACAAAGAAAGGACTTTCTGGGCAGAGCAATAAAATGTTACTGCTGGCATAGAACCAGGTGCCAGGTTTATAGCTCTGAATCCCTGACAAACTCTAGGCTCTCATGGCCTTCAGGAAGGACAGGGTTTACAGCAGATCTAGTTTAGAAAGGAGAGGCTCTTTCCAGAATCCCTGAGTATAAGGAATGCCTGATGTAGGGGTGGGGGAGGGGGAGGTGGGGACACATACTTAGGACTGGTATCCAAGAGAAGTGCCCTTAGAATTCCCCGGGGCAGGGTTTCATCTCTATAAAGAATCATAAGTCTTTAAGATTTTAGAAATTTATCTTGATGTGGTTTTATCAGCATTCCTATTCCATGTGTTAGTAAAAGGTACTAATCTCCATGGCACCATCACCTAACTGAATTCTTTTATTTTATGATGAAGAAGCTGAAGCCCGGAGTCACACAGCAATATAGTAAGAAAGGCCCAGAACTCAAGAGCGCAGCCCTCAGTCTAGTTTTCCACACTCAGAGCCACACTGCTAAAAGATGGTTCTAAAAATGTCCTTCCACCCAGATCTTTCCTCCTCTCTTACAAGGCTGGTGGGTCACCACCAGCAGATAATTCTATCCACAAACTATTCAGAGTACTCTGAAGCATGTCTCACCACAAACTAGAGCTTCTGCCGAGATGGGGAGGGAGGATTCAAGGTTCGTTTGACAACAGAAGTGATTAAAAGGCTCAACAGAACAATCCTGCTGATTCAGAATGACTAGAGAGTGGTCTTCTTGAGTATCTAGTGTTTCTGCTCATGTTTGTTGAATGAATGAATATATGAGGCATTGAAATATAATATGAGTGATGCTACTGAGTTTAATTCAGTCTTTCTTCCCCTAGTGTGTTGAGGTCATCATGATGAGTATGGATTACCGTTCTGGAGAATTCAACCAATGGCCAACAGGGTTGGCAATCTTCCCTTTGGCAAATGTTTAGTAATTTGCTGACCCTGTTGTAGAAGGTGAGGGTGTCCAAGCTGGCTCTTTTCTTTTTTAAAAAGTGAATTCCTTCATATCAGTCTGCTTATCTTTCACTTACCCTTTTCTTCATAATAATATCTTAAGGAATGTACACACACACACGTCGTTATCTGAGACTTTGGTTGATTGGACCACAGTTAGCCAGTAAATAGGACCATCACACAGAGGATTTTGTCTTAAACATTTCCCTTGAATTCTCTGTTAACAAGACGGGAGACATACCAGGGGTCACTTGATCCTTTTTACTTCATTTAGGAACATGAATCCTGAGGCCAAGAGGCAGAAACCAGCCCACTGACACAATTGACAACTAGATACAAAACAGTTCGGTGATGGGTCCAAGAAAAATGACCTCGATTTTAAAAAATAATTTTTAAAAATTCAATGACCAGTTAGTAACCGCTTAACTTGTTACATATTTTTGAGCAGGCAATGAATGAAACACAAAGAAGAGGACGCAGAGAAATATGTTCCATAAATTAAATAACAGGGGCTTTAGTGACACCTTTTTTCAACTTATTACTTCTCAACTTAAGCTAAATGTTTTAACATTTTTTAATAATTTTTAAGTCACAGATCAAGATTTATCTACATTCAGGTAGATTCTGCTGGCTCATGTCCAAAAGACTCAGTCTTCTTGAGGGTAGCATCCTTTGCTTTTCTTCGAGTACTTATTAACACCTTTTATTTGTCAGGAATTATGCCAAGTATTGAGACTACAGAGAAAGAAGACACAGCCCCTGTCCTACGAGACTAAATGCTCAAACATTTTATCACTGTCGCCATCATTTTCCTTCTTAAATGTCATCAATCTGAGCTTCATAGACAATGCTCCTTACACATCCTATGGGGTTTCTACACACTTTGCTACTTAGTTCTCTTTAAGATGTACAAGTAGTTCAAATTAAACAACTTCTCAGAAATGCTGCTGTGCATTTTTTTCTTTCTTTAACTTGTCACCCTCCCGTTCTTTCTGTGGCTCTAGCTAGTGATCTGAAATAACAAGGAGCTAAACTGAGAAGGGTCTACGTGTCTCAGGTGCCCCACATGGGGCTCACTGGTAAGGGTTTTGTTATATGTTTCTTTCCCAAGTTTGTTCTAGCTTGTTTATCCCTAGATTGTTTTCTTTCATATTAATGAACCATTATTATTATCCCCTGAAGCATTATTTGTAATAGTTAAGAAAAAAAAACCAGAAGTAACCTATATCCTCATCTGTAGGAAGGTAGTTAACTATGGCATATCCATACAATGGAACTCTCTTCATGCTTTAAAAAGAGTGAAAGGTCTTGGGGACACCTGGGTGGCTCTTGGCTGAGGGTCTGGCTCTTGATTTCTACTCAGGTCATCTAATCTCAGAGTTGTGGGATCGGGCTCTGTGCTTCGCTCCCTCTCTTTCTCTCTCTCTACCCCTCCCCCTGCTAGCTCACTCTCTCTAATATAAATAAATCTTTAAAAAAATAAAAAGAATGAGAGGTGTCTAAAAATGTTGAATGTATAAAAGCAGATATTGGAATGGTGGTCGTCAGAGGCTGGAGGTTGGAGGAAACAGGGAGATGTTGGACAAAGGGTACAAAGGTTTAGTTATGGCAGGATGAATAAGTTCTGGAAATCTAACGGACAACATGGTGACTAGAGTTAATAGTACTGTATTGCATTCTTGAAATTTGCTAAGAGAGTAGCTCTTCTCATCACAGTGGTAACTCTGTGAGGTGATTGATATGTTAATTAGCTTGATTGTGGTCATCATTTCACAATGTACCCATAGATCAAAACAACATGTGTTGGGGGCGCCTGGGTGGCTCAGTCGTTAAGCGTTTGCCTTCAGCTCAGGTCATGATCCCAGGGTCCTGGGTTCGAGCCCCAGGTTGAGCCCCACGTCGAGCCCCACGTCGAGCCCCACGTCGAGCCCCACGT